>NC_045447.1:55272195-55371668 GCF_002776525.5 Piliocolobus tephrosceles
AAAAAAAAAAAAAAAAAAAAAAAAAAAAAAAAAAAAAAAAAAAACAATAAACAGTACTTCCTTTTCCAAAATAAATGCTTTTTCAAGAAAAATAAAATGGAGCTAAAATATACTTTTGAAGTGCTTTATCAAAACAGATAGTTCTTTTTAAAATATAGTTTACAGTTTCTTTTTGTTTCCTAGTCTGTTCTTCCCACTAATTTATATATATTTATTAATTTCACTTATAAAAAAATTCATTTACCATATTTTCCAGCAGAATAATCAGCTTTCTTTTTTGATAGGTCATAAACTAAAATATAATTTTTACCTGTTTCAAAAAAAATGTTAGTGATGATCTCATCACAGGAGAGCCACTTCACATTTGATTTTCAAAGGATCATTTGTTTGGGTAACTGTTTCTTTGACAAAACCTCCAATGAGAAAGTAGTTCACAGTATACTTATAATATATATTGTTCCATGCACTATACATAGAAAATTAGTATTTTGAATTCCTTTGCAAGTCAAAATAGCATCTGCATGATGGTACAACACACATTTGTATGATCATGATACTTTCTTTCCCTAGACACAAAATATCCCAATTGCTTTTTGTAGCCAATTAAAAAGCAGCCTTGATTATCTAGGCTTCCTAGAGACATCCCTGACATAACTGAACACATTGATTCCTTTCAAATTAATCACATTTTTTCAAAGAAAAATAACTGCTCTGTGATCACTTTCTTCTTTATCTACTTCACACATATTAGTAACTAGAGTCATCAACATCAGTTGACTCATCAAGCACATTTTATGAGGATAAGCTTTGATAACATAGCAGCTTGTTTCACTTTATGTAAGGAATAGAGAAACAAAAGAACAAATAATCTAACTAATAAGAACAAGGAATTTCATTGAAGTGTGCAGTTGTACACACTTCAATGAAGTTGTGCAACTGATGTCATTGAAATTTCTAATTGCATCAAGTTTCACTGTTGTTGTATAAGATTTGTCACGTTAGCAAAATATATTCATTTTGTCGTCTCTATGTTAAGAATTATTCAAGCAACACAAACACAAATGTCTGTGAGATTCTACTAATACAAAAACACTTCTCTTAGACTGCAGTAGCAAAGCCATGCCCAGGTGCACCAAGGATTTGTTTCTGGCCGTTTCCTGGCATGTTTGATGACTGGAGATGTATAATAACAGTCTGGTCATAGAGTGGTATCAATGTTTGCTAAAGAAGTTCAAAAGGGGCGGAGCAAGATGGCCGAATAGGAACAGCTCCAGTCTCCATCTCCCAGCGCGAGTGACACAGAAGACCGGTGATTTCTGCATTTTCAACCGAGGTACTGGGGTCATCTCACTCGGGAGTGCCGGACAATCCGTGCGGGTCAGCTGCTGCAGCCTGACCAGCGAGAGCTGAAGCAGGGCGAGGCATCGCCTCACCTGGGAAGCGCAAGGGGGAAGGGAGTCCCTTTTCCTAGCCAGGGGAACTGAGACACACAACACCTGGAAAAACGGGTAACTCCCACCCCAATACTGCGCTGTAAGCACACCAGCACACGAGGAGAATATATCCCACACCTGGCCAGGAGGGTCCCACGCCCACGGAGCCTCCCCACTTGCTAACACAGCAGTCTGCGGCAATCTAACCGCAAGGCAGCAGCGAGGCTGGGAGAGGGGCGCCCGCCATCGCTGAGGCTTAAGTAGGTAAAAAAAAGCCGCCAGGAAGCTCGAACTGGGTGGAGCTCACAGCAGCTCAAGGAAACCTGCCTGTCTCTGTAGACTCCGCCTCTGGGGACAGGGTACAGCAGAGGCCTGTGCAGACGCGAACGACTCTGACAGCTTTGAAGAGAGCAGTGGATCTCCCAACACGGAGGTTGAGATCTGAGAAGGGGCAGGCTGCCTGCTCAAGTGGGTCCCTGACCCCTGAGTAGCCTAACTGGGAGACATCCCCCACTAGGGGCAGTCTGACACCCCACACCTCACAGGGTGGAGTACACCCCTGAGAGGAAGCTTCCAAAGCAAGAATCAGACAGGTGCACTCACTGTTCAGCAATATTCTATCTTCTGCAACCTCTGCTGCTGATACCCAGACAAACAGGGTCTGGAATGGACCTCAAGCAATCTCCAACAGACCTATAGCTGAGGGTCCTGACTGTCAGAAGGAAAACTATCAAACAGGAAGGACACCTATACCAAAACCCCATCAGTACGTCACCATCATCAAAGACCAGAGACAGATAAAACCACAAAGATGGGGAAAAAGCAGGGCAGAAAAGCTGGAAATTCAAAAAATAAGAGCGCATCTCCTCCTGCAACGGAGCACAGCCCATCGCCAGCAACAGATCAAAGCTGGTCAGAGAATGACTTTGACGAGATGAGAGAAGAAGGCTTCAGTCCATCAAACCTCTCAGAGCTAAAGGAGGAATTACGTACCCAGCACAAAGAGACTAAAAATCTTGAAAAAAGAGTGGAAGAATTGACAGCTAGACTAATTAATGCGGAGAAGGTCATAAACGAAATGACAGAGATGAAAACCATGACACGAGAAATACATGACAAATGCACACGCTTCAGTAACTGACTCGATCAACTGGAAGAAAGAGTATCAGCGATGGAGGATCAAATGAATGAAATGAAGCGAGAAGAGAAACCAAAAGAAAAAAGAAGAAAAAGAAATGAACAAAGCCTGCAAGAAGTATGGGATTATGTCAAAAGACCAAATCTACGTCTGATTGGGGTGCCTGAAAGTGAGGGGGAAAATGGAACCAAATTGGAAAACACTCTGCAGGATATCATCCAGGAGAACTTCCCCAACCTAGCAGGGCAGGCCAACATTCAAATTCAGGAAATACAGAGAACGCCACAAAGATACTCCTCCAGAAGAGCAACTCCAAGACACATAATTGCCAGATTCACCAAAGTTGAAATGAAGGAAAAAATCTTAAGGGCAGCCAGAGAGAAAGGTCGGGTTACCCACAAAGGGAAGCCCATCAGACTGACAGCAGATCTCTCAGCAGAAACTCTACAAGCCAGAAGAGAGTGGGGGCCAATATTCAACGTTCTTAAAGAAAAGAATTTTCAACCCAGAATTTCATATCCAGCCAAACTAGGTTTCATAAGTGAAGGAGAAATAAAATCCTTTACAGATAAGCAAATGCTTAGAGATTTTGTCACCACCAGGCCTGCCTTACAAGAGACCCTGAAGGAAGCCCTAAACATGGAAAGGAACAACCGGTACCAGCCATTGCAAAAACATGCCAAAATGTAAGACCATCGAGGCTAGGAAGAAACTGCATCAACTAATGAGCAAAAAAATGAGTTAATATCATAATGGCAGGATCAAGTTCACACATAACAATATTAACCTTAAATGTTAATGGACTAAATGCTCCAATTAAAAGACACAGACTGGCAAACTGGATAAAGAGTCAAGACCCATCAGTCTGCTGTCTTCAGGAGACCCATCTCACATGCAGAGACATACATAGGCTCAAAATAAAGGGATGGAGGAAGATCTACCAAGCAAATGGAGAACAAAAAAAAGCAGGGGTTGCAATCCTAGTCTCTGATAAAACAGACTTTAAACCATCAAAGATCAAAAGAGACAAAGAAGGCCATTACATAATGGTAAAGGGATCAATTCAACAGGAAGAGCTAATTATCCTAAATATATATGCACCCAATACAGGAGCACCCAGATTCATAAAGCAAGTCCTTAGAGACTTACAAAGAGACTTAGACTCCCATACAATAATAATGGGAGACTTCAACACTCCACTGTCAACATTAGACAGATCAACGAGACAGAAAGTTAACAAGGATATCCAGGAATTGAACTCAGCTCTGCACCAAGCGGACCTAATAGACATCTATAGAACTCTCCACCCCAAGTCAACAGAATATACATTCTTCTCAGCACCACATCACACTTATTCCAAAATTGACCACATAATTGGAAGTAAAGCACTCCTCAGCAAATGTACAAGAACAGAAATTATAACAAACTGTCTCTCTGACCACAGTGCAATCAAACTAGAACTCAGGACTAAGAAACTCAATCAAAACCGCTCAACTACATGGAAACTGAACAACCTGCTCCTGAATGACTACTGGGTACATAACGAAATGAAAGCAGAAATAAAGATGTTCTTTGAAACCAATGAGAACAAAGATACAACATACCAGAATCTCTGGGACACATTTAAAGCAGTGTGTAGTGGAAAATTTATAGCACTAAATGCCCACAAGAGAAAGCTGGAAAGATCTAAAATTGACACTCTAACATCACAATTAAAAGAACTAGAGAGGCAAGAGCAAACACATTCAAAAGCTAGCAGAAGGCAAGAAATAACAAAGATCAGAGCAGAACTGAAGGAGATAGAGACACAAAAAACCCTCCAAAAAATCAATGAATCCAGGAGTTGGTTTTTTGAAAAGATCAACAAAATCGACAGACCGCTAGCAAGGCTAATAAAGAAGAGAAGAGAGAGGAATCAAATAGACGCAATAAAAAATGATCAAGGGGATATCACCACCGACCCCACAGAAATACAAACTACCATCAGAGAATACTATAAACACCTCTACGCAAATCAACTAGAAAATCTGGTAGAAATGGATAATTTCCTGGACACTTACACTCTCCCAAGACTAAACCAGGAAGAAGTTGAATCCCTGAATAGACCAATAGCAGCCTCTGAAATTGAGGCAACAATTAATAGCCTACCCACCAAAAAAAGCCCAGGACCAGATGGATTCACAGCTGAATTCTACCAGAGGTACAAGGAGGAGCTGGTACCATTCCTTCTGAAACTATTCCAATCAATAGAAAAAGAGGGAATCCTCCCTAACTCATTTTATGAGGCCAACATCATCCTGATACCAAAGCCTGGCAGAGACACAACAAAAAAAGAGAATTTTAGACCAATCTCCCTGATGAACATCGATGCAAAAATCCTCAATAAAATACTGGCAAACCGGATTCAGCAGCACATCAAAAAGCTTATCCACCATGATCAAGTGGGCTTCATCCCTGGGATGCAAGGCTGGTTCAACATTCGCAAATCAATAAACATAATCCAGCATATAAACAGAACCAAAGACAAGAACCACATGATTATCTCAATAGATGCAGAAAAGGCTTTTGACAAAATTCAACAGCCCTTCATGCTAAAAACGCTCAATAAATTCGGTATTGATGGAACGTACCTCAAAATAATAAGAGCTATTTATGACAAACCCACAGCTAATATCATACTGAATGGGCAAAAACTGGAAAAGTTCCCTTTGAAAACTGGCACAAGACAGGGATGCCCTCTCTCACCACTCCTATTCAACATAGTGTTGGAAGTTCTGGCTAGGGCAATCAGGCAAGAGAAAGAAATCACGGGTATTCAGTTAGGAAAAGAAGAAGTCAAATTGTCCCTGTTTGCAGATGACATGATTGTATACTTAGAAAACCCCATCGTCTCAGCCCAAAACCTTCTTAAGCTGATAAGCAACTTCAGCAAAGTCTCAGGATACAAAATTAATGTGCAAAAATCACAGGCATTCTTACACACCAGTAACAGACGAGCAGAGAGCCAAATCAGGAATGAACTTCCATTCACAATTGCTTCAAAGAGAATAAAATACCTAGGAATCCAACTTACAAGGGATGTAAAGGACCTCTTCAAGGAGAACTACAAACCACTGCTCAGTGAAATCAAAGAGGACACAAACAAATGGAAGAACATACCATGCTCATGGATAGGAAGAATCAATATCGTGAAAATGGCCATACAGCCCAAGGTTATTTATAGATTCAATGCCATCCCCATCAAGTTACCAATGAGTTTCTTCACAGAATTGGAAAAAACTGCTTTAAAGTTCATATGGAACCAAAAAAGAGCCTGCATTGCCAAGACAATCCTAAGTCAAAAGGACAAAGCTGGAGGCGTCACGCTACCTGACTTCAAACTATACTACAAGGCTACAGTAAGCAAAACAGCATGGTACTGGTACCAAAACAGAGATATAGACCAATGGAACAGAACAGAGTCCTCAGAAATAATACCACACATCTACAGCCATCTGATCTTTGACAAACCTGAGAGAAACAAGAAATGGGGAAAGGATTCCCTATTTAATAAATGGTGCTGGGAAAATTGGCTAGCCATAAGTAGAAAGCTGAAACTGGATCCTTTCCTTACTCCTTATACGAAGATTAATTCAAGATGGATTAGAGACTTAAATGTTAGACCTAATACCATAAAAACCCTAGAAGAAAATCTAGGTAGTACCATTCAGGACATAGGCATGGACAAGGACTTCATGTCTAAAACACCAAAAGCAATGGCAGCAAAAGCCGAAATTGACAAATGGGATCTAATTAAACTAAAGAGCTTCTGCACAGCAAAAGAAACTACCATCAGAGTGAACAGGCAACCTACAGAATGGGAGAAAATTTTTGCAATCTACTCATCTGACAAAGGGCTAATTTCCAGAATCTACAAAGAACTCCAACAAATATACAAGAAAAAAACAAACAACCCCATCAAAAAGTGGGGAAGGGACATGAACAGACATTTCTCAAAAGAAGACATTCATACAGCCAACAGACACATGAAAAAATGCTCATCATCACTCGCCATCAGAGAAATGCAAATCAAAACCACAATGAGATACCATCTCACACCAGTTACAATGGCAATCATTAAAAAATCAGGAAACAACAGGTGTTGGAGAGGATGTGGAGAAATAGGAACACTTTTACACTGTTGGTGGGACTGTAAACTAGTTCAACCATTATGGAAAACAGTATGGCAATTCCTCAAGGATCTAGAACTAGATGTACCATATGACCCAGCCATCCCACTACTGGGTATATACCCAAAGGATTATAAATTATTCTACTACAAAGGCACATGCACACGTATGTTTATTGCGGCACTATTCACAATAGCAAAGACTTGGAATCAACCCAAATGTCCATCAGTGACAGACTGGATTAAGAAAATGTGGCACATATACACCATGGAATACTATGCAGCCATAAAAAAGGATGAGTTTGTGTCCTTTGTAGGGACATGGATGCAGCTGGAACCCATCATTCTTAGCAAACTATCACAAGAAGAGAAAACCAAACACCGCATGTTCTCACTCATAGGTGGGAACTGAACAATGAGATCACTTGGACTCGGGAAGGGGAACATCACACACTGGGGCCTATCATGGGGAGGGGGGAGGAGGGAGGGATTGCACTGGGAGAGTTATACCTGATATAAATGATGAATTGATGGGTGCTGACGAGTTGATGGGTGCAGCACACCAACATGGCACAGGTATACATATGTAACAAACCTGCACGTTATGCACATGTACCCTAGAACTTAAAGTATAATAAAAAAAAAAAAAAAAAGAAGTTCACAAGTAATGAACACAGCTATAATTTAATTTTAACTCTTTGATTTGGTTTACAAAGTATTCTGATGCTTTCCAGAAAGATTTCTGAATTTTGATGTGGAAGTACAATATAAGCAATGCTCTCATAGAAGTTAACTCATTAACTATGTATAATTCAGAAAATATCCCAAAACATGCTGGTACCGATATGTACTGTGACAGAACAACTCAACTCGAGCAATTCCCCACTGTGTACAATTTGATGATGTGTTTAACTCATTGACTTACATTTTTAATCAGAAGGTTATACATGAGGGAAATGAGGCATGGGAAGATTAAGCTGTTTAAAAGAGTATGATTGGGATTCAGATACAGAAAGTTTAACCTCAGAACCACTACATTACCTTGGCTCCTAATGCACTGGCAACTTATGTATTGTCAGGCTGAGAATTAGGAATTTATTTTCCTTGAGTCATGTTAACGTGGTTTTACTTTTATGTTTGAAGACTTGCCTTTTGTACAAGTCCAGAATAACTTATATCCCAGGTGAAAATTTTGAGAATTGCTTTCAGTACACTAAGACCAATTCAAGGATGAGCAGATAAAATCACTGCCTTCGCTGGATTAACATTTTAGCACAGATATAGACATATAAAGAAATAATAAACATACAATAAAAATCAGGAGGCACATGTTTCTGAAGACTTCTTCTATAACAAACCATAAACCTAGGCTGGAATACATTCCTGACATCCTTTAAACACTCCCTCCCAATAAATATTACTCTATTGTTCATATTGGCTTGTTTTTGTTTTTAATGAACATAGAACCCTCCATATTGAGCACAGTTGTCCAACGTTCATCTGGAAAGTCTCCCAATTTCTCCAGTCTACATTGTACTACCAGGGGTGTCCCAGATTTGGTAAAGAAGAGCAATACCTTCATGTTTAATGCTTTAGAGTGTCTAAAATTACCACTAACAACAGAAGAAGCTACAACATGTTTCAGTCATTGGAAGATGTTTAGTCAAGTCAGGAATACATTGGGATAGAATTATAATTTGTCATTTTTCATTATAATTTGTCATTTTTCATTATAATAAAGGTTCTTGAAATTCTTCACACTATATTATATGAAGATTAGCCTTGATTAATAGCTATATCTTTTCTTTTGCTCCTTAGGATTCAGCTGTTGTACATATATTTGCTTCATATTCTTATGACTCGAGATAATAATTGATTAATTAAAATTGATAAAATGTAATCAAAAACATAAAATTATAACAGAAGTTTGTAAAAATTATTCTTGAATTGAAATAGCATGTGTACAGTCTCCCATTCTACATAAAATAGTTGCTTTACTCAATTTTTGCTGATTTAGTAAAGAATTGCTATCTTTCCACCTCCTCCCTTTCTCGTATCCTCACAAAGTAAACAACTGTGACTGAATCTACAAGAAAGAAGTGATGATTTAATGTATATTTTCTGAATTTAGTATGAATTTTATGGCTACATATCCACCTTCCAAATTAAATAAACAAAAACACATTTTCTCTTTCTCATCAACTTCACATATGTTGAATTTATTGAGCCATATATTGTATCATAAATACTACAGAATAATCAAATGCTTTTGATTTTACACTCCCCGGCTCTTATAAATAAAATATGCTTAAAAGGGAAAAATAAATTAAATTATAAAAATAAACCTTTTCATAGCAATTGTTCAGTAAAAGATTATAAATATAAACACAAATAGTCCATAGATAGTCCACTTATTAATTTTTCTTCAAAGTTCAACTGAGTACAGAATCCTGGTTGTACCCTAGTGAAACCACTATAATCAAATGTGACCTCAAGAAGGAACTTAGAAACTGAAACTATTTTAGTTCTAGGTGAAAACAGCATACCTCCTGAACTAATTTTTTATGGATTACCTCCATGTTTTATTTAAGGCAAAACAATTATTATTTCAGTGGAATAGTTGTCTTTGTGCAAGAGCATTTTACGTATCAGGATAAAAATATGTTTGGAAAAATTTAAAAAAAGGTTTTTTCCTCTTTTCCTTCCTTCCTTTATTTTTCCTTTCTTGCTGCATTCCTTCAATTTCCTTTCACCAGGTTAAATTACAATTATAAATCAATATGAATTCAAAGACACCAGAAATTGATGTCAACAAACTTACATTTGTATTTGAAATCTTAATACTGGAAGTCAGTCTTTAAAATACCCTAAGTTCTAGAAACAAAATGGAGACAAATGTACTTTATAATCTTAAATATATTTTATAATATTAATATAATCTTTAATCTCTAACATAAATTATATAAATACTCAAGTTTCTTTTACATGCATACATTTTTGTGTGACATTTCTATATCACCATTTCTAACCTGTAATTTGATTGTCCTACAGTTCTTTGATGGGAACAGTACTGTTTAGATTAACTAATGTTTATAGATAGATCACTGATTAGACAGGAATTAAATTTGTTATTTAACTAACATATGCTGCCTCTATCTCCCTTTGATTTATCTGTAAGTCTCAGATCAAGTTATTGCTGTTTTCTTTTGAAAATCTTCTTCAGAACTTCCTTCATTATGGCAGAGGGTAATAATGAAGGTTATTAGCCTGCCATTGTGAAGAGTCAAGTCCTTGATGTACAGTAGGTTGGCGTACACATGCAGAATTGTTGGATGTATATTGCATGAGCTCTTGAAGCTTCTCTGAATCCATTCCATTTGACATTTTCAGTGCAGTTAACTCTGAAATGCTTGATACATCATAAGAGACGGAATACGTTGTATGAGAACTAGCAGCAGAATGAGCAACAATAATGGAAAAGAAATGTAAGCATGGGACTAGCACATACTCTATTAATATACATTTTAGAGGCAAACATTTCTTCATCGTACCTTTATCCATTAAATTCTCTATTTATGTAAGAGATTTTGCAAAGCCTCTTGAGGCATTTTATGTTTTGGCTCTTGGTATGTGTATTCATTTTGTATTGCTGCTTAGAACAGTATTAGAAACTTTATGGCTTAAATCATATCCCACTTATTATCTCACAGTTTTCAGGGGTCGGGGATGTGAGCACTGTTTAGCTATGTTGTCTCATCAGGGTCTCTAAGACTAAAATAATAATGATAATGATAATAATGAGGCCTGCAGACTAATCTGAGGCTCAAGATTCACTTTGAAGCTCACATCGTTGTTGCAAAAATAAATGTCCTTGCAACTGTAGAACTCATAGTGGCTTGCTTCTTCCAAGTCAGCGGGAGAGGGAGTTTCTGACCTCTAGGCCCTCTTTAAAAGGTTTGCCTGATTAGGCCAGGGCTACCAGTGATAACATCACTTTTGATTAACACAAAGCCCTCTGACTTAGAACTGTAATTGAATATGTAAGATCCCTTAACATTTGCTGTATAACATACCAATCATATAGTCATACATCATAGCCATAGGTCCTACCACATTTGAAGGGAGAGGGCTATACAAGATAGGGCGTCTTTTAGGGGTTATCATAGAATTGTGCCTACCACACTGTTATTTTCAAATCCTACATTTTTTTATTCCAAGAAAAAACTCTCTCTCTATATATATATATATAATTTCTAATAAATGGACTAGTTATCCTCAAGATCACTATATTTTATGCTTTCATTGAAGTTTTCTAGAAATTTTAAATTTCTTAAAACTTACTATGTAGCTCAGCATTTTAAAATAATAAAAAACAGAAGCCTTCTGTGTACCATCTCTGCTTCAAGAACTTTATATACATAAACTAATTTTAATCTTATGAGAACCACATGACATTTATATTATTGTTATTCAGTGTTGGATGTGAAGAGACTGACATACAAAGAGTCAAATTAATTTGTAAAAGGAAATACTTTGAAATTAGAACACCAGAAATGTCAAAATAAAAATTTAATATATTTAACTTCATGAAAATCCAAATATTTCACTTTGGAAGATGCCTTATCAGTAAAATAAGAAGTTACATCTCAAATTTATATATATAAATGTGTATATACATATATATCCAACTCATAAAACATGCTAATATTATTGATATGAGTCCTTAAAATAATAAAAACAAAAATTTCAACAGAAAAAAGGAAAAATATATAAACAAATAGTTCTTAGAAAATAAATATAAATGACTCCATGAAAATGTATTCAATCTTACTCATAGCAAGAGAAATGAAAATTAAAGTTATATATTGTATTTTACATTTTAGATAATTATAACAAATTTAACAATATTTGTTATTATTGAAAATGTAGTAAAATAGGCACCTTAATATATTGCTGGTGACATTTTAAATAAGTCTAATGGAGGACAATTTTATAAAATTTTAAAATAAAAATTATGAACAAATATTAAGACTTAGAATAATCAAGCATGTCTTGTCTTGGCAGGACAGACTACAGTAAGTGGAAGAAAATGTATAATCCAGAAAACAGACACAAGCAAATATAAAACTGAAATTAATTTTTTACAAACACGTCAAGCAATCCAGTAGAAGAAAGATGGACTTTTCTACAAATGGTGCTGGAGCAACTGGATATCCACAGGCAAAATAATGAACCTTAATTTCAAAAACAAATACCAGCAGGGATATGGAATCTGTAAAATGGTACAACCACTATGGAAAGCAGTGTGGCTGTTTGTTAGAAAACTAACATGCAATTAGTATTCAACCCAGTAACTGCACTCATGGGCATTTATTCTAGAAAAAAAAAAAAAAAGGAAATGTATGTTGACACAAAATCCTATACATGAATTTTGTTAAAGCATTTATTGTAGTAACCAAAAACTGAAAATAACCCAGAAGTCTGTCTAGAATTGAATCACTGAACAAACTGGTGCATGTATACCATCCAATACTACTCAGCAATAATAAAGAAACAACTATTCATGTGTACAACAACTCATATGAATCCCAAGATAATTTTGCTGATGAAAAATGTCAATTCCAATAGGTTACATGTTCCATGATTCCATTTATATACCATTCTTGAAATTACTAAAGTATATAGATGGAGAACAAGTTTAGTAGTTGCAATGTATTTAGGTGGAGTAAAGGAGAGAAGTGAGTATAGATATAAAAGGACAACTCAAGAGATCTTTGTGGTGAAGGAGCTGTTCAGTATCTTGAGACTAATGTGTTGAATACATGAATCTATATTCATGATAAAATTGCATAGAACTATGTATAATACCCCCGCCATATACATATGTACCCATATGCCTACAGAGACACAAACATATAAATAGCACAAGCAAAACTAGAGGAATATGAATAAGGTAGATGGACTTTATCAATGTCAATATCCCAATTGCTTTATTTTACCTCAGTTTGGCAAGTTGTTACTATTAATGGAAATGGGGCAAATTTCTCTGCATTATTTCTTATAACCACATGGGAATCTACTATTTCATACAAATAAAATGTTTGATTTTAAAATAAATGACCTGTGACCACATGATTCCATATCTAGGACTTATCTTACAGATATATTCAAATAGGTACAAAAACCATGAACAGATTAAAATTTATTTAACATTGTTCAATATAACAGAAGTTTGAAAAATAACTAAAAATTATCAAAATAAAAATGCTTTTTACACTTTATACAATGAAGTTATTCACAGCAAGTAAAAATAATAAAGAATATGTAAAAAATTGATACAAAAATATCTGTAAGATATGTTAAGGAACAAAAATCTTGGAATACAAGCACAAGAAAAAAATTATGAATATACCATCAGATACAGCAAGATTTTTGTTTTTGCTTTTGGGGAAAATATGACAAGTTAGATAATTAAGTGAATGTGGAACTGGTGAGAATTACATTCTTAGTTTTTCTTACTGTATAATGGTGGCAATCATGGGAATGTTTTGCTCAGATCTGCTCATGCAGGGAGAAAAGTCGAATAACAGCCACCAGTACTGCCCTGCAGATCCACAACTACACTCATATAAAAACCACTTCTGAATTGTTCAGAGTCAATGATGGAGTACCACAGTGGTGCTAGTGCCATCCTCTCTAGAAGGTAATTATTTAGTAACTATTTAACAATTTTGGCTGGAAGATTCCCCATCAGCCTAGCTAAAACTTTCCTGAAATTCCTTTGCAGCCAGAAACTTTCAATTATCCTTCTACTTTCATAAGTATGAGACCTGCATGGTGAACAAAAAGCCTCTCATTGTCCACTCCTGCTCTTTTCTCCTCTATCCTTCAGAGTTATTTCCCCTCATTCACCTTTTCAATTATAGGCATCTTCTTTTGCAAGGAGTCCAACTAATAGACTTGTTTTGTACCATGGCCATGTATTAGATATAATACAACATGAGATATGCAAGCATTTTATTTTACTTTGTGGGAAAAGATGATATTAGATATAAGAACATTAAAGTTGCATATTTTAAGTAAATGTATAGTTATTATAGTAACTTGGCTCATGTACTTTTTCTAACATACATGTGAAAATACTTGAAAATTCTCGAATATTCTTTGAGTAACTGCATATTACGTACCTTGTATAAACTTAATGGCATTGTTAGTTAGAGTGCCCCAATCATCTCTGGAACTGAATGATTCAAAGATGGTTCTTCAAAGAGGTTGACTTTTAGTTGCTGCTACTCGGATCTCTAAAGCTCTCCTGGTTCCTGAGCTTCTGAGGGCTCAGCTTTAAAATTACTTTTTAAGTTTATTAAGCTGCACTCAGAACATTCCAAGGACTTTATTTTTTACTATTTAAAAAAAAAAAAAACAGCTTGGAGAGTAAAGATTCCTGAATACTAAAATAACACTTTTCTAAAAGAGTAAGACATTTGCTATAGTTTGAATGTATCCCATCCACACTTCAGGTGTTGCCAGTATAATAGCATCAAGCAGTGGGACCTTTAAGGGGCGATTAGACTGTGAAATTTCCTTCTGCCTGAATTAGATTAACGCCCTTACCAAAAAAAAAAAAAAAAAAAAAAATACCTTTACATGTTAGTCTAGCTTGACTTCTGCCTTCCTTGGGAGCAGAAAGCAGCCCTGACCGGACAACAACCAAAGCTGCAGGCACCTTGATATTGAACTTCCCTGCCTCCAGGACTATGAGAAAATAAATTTATCTTTTCTATAAAACACCCAGTTTGTGGTATTCTGTTACAGCAGCACAAACCAACTTAGACATTACTGATAATTTTCTAACTTACTTATCTCACCCATTATGCCTGTGTACATATTTATGGCCACTAGGAATGTTCTCATAACAAAGAATATAGAGCATAATTTGTAGGGAATCCTGCTTTAAAACTAAATACACCCTTCCTCCTGTTTATCCTCTAATGGGTGAATATTTTGCTGAACTTTATCTTATTTCTTCTGCTGTAAGAAGCCACAACACATAAAATGAGTTTTATTAAAATAAAATGCTTTATAGCTCAAGATTCTTATATACTCCACCTCGATCCACACCATGCCCAAAGCCAGTGGGGGTGAATATCAGTGCTGTTCTTCCCATATTGACAAACACTTGGCTTAGTCAATACTTCTTGTAAGTCTTGACACTGAATAAAATGTTTCTGTTAGAGATTTATTCTTTTAACCATTTTTTCTAAGTTAATAAGTGCCTACTATATGCAATGAATAAGGCTATTTGCCTACATTATTGTAATGCTAACACTATATTGCTTGTAACTTTGGAAGTGAAATAGTCTTAGTCCCATTTCAAATATTCAAACACTTTGGCTGATAGAAGTTAAAGAACTTAACAAAGGCCACTAGAAGGTAAGTAGAAATACTGAGATTCAAATTAATCTTTGATTCAAAATATCATTCTATTTCCACCCTGATAGACTACCTTTCACAAAATGTGGATGTTCATGGGAATGTTAACATTTCAATCCATTGATTGACATTTACTGAGCACCAACACTATGGTCAGTTCTATACTGAGCACAGTGTAGAGACTCTATGAATCATTCCTCTTTTGATAGCACAGTCTCCAAAACCTACTAGGCACTCCAGAAAAGTGAACTATAATGAATTGTAGTTTAGTTAAGTAGATTGGAAGTCATAAATATTTTGAAAGTAAATCAATTTTTATCTCAGAATTTCTCCCCAAAAATAGCTATGAGAATTGGAGTATAACTGGGGAGCGGAAATGGAACACTGGTGTTACCAGGCAGGACTGTGGTGGCAAACACAAAGTCTCTAGGAGCTCGAGTGGGTAAGGCACAGGGGAGAAGTTGCCTACCATGTTCTTAATGGATGAGGAGAGAAATAGTAACACGAGGAAGGAGGTGGATGTAAATCGTATTTTGTTAAAATTCTAAAAACTAAAATCCCTTAAACTAACATATGTCAGACATCAAGCACTCTCAGTCGGCTTTCTAGCTATAAATATAGGAATTTGGTTGCAGGTAGATCTCGGAAGTCTAGTTCTAAAACCTCAAAATTTGCAGACCAGATAACAAACTCCATGAGGGCAGGAACCATGCTGCTTCATAGTTGTATCCCTAGCATTTACCACAATGTTTAGCGCACAGAAGTCACTCAATGAATACTTACAATAAATAATTAATTTGACTCTCTTTCACAATTTGATAACATATTTCAAAAGCATTCTAATAACTTACTCTAGACATCTTAATCGTATCTATGTAATTATGAATTGTTGGCACTTCAAATTTTAAATCTTTCTATGTTTTTTATTGCTATTGCTAAATAATGTTGAGCGTGAGCATTAATGCATATGTATATATGTATGCATATATATGCACCTGCATTTATACATATATGTATACATACATACATATATGTATATACTAAGGCATCCAGAATAGTTAATTTACTTTTTAGGATTAAATAAGTACACAACATGACTACAATGGTCCACTCAACATGACTATATTAGTGCACTGTTTCAAGGGCACTGCTGCCAACATCAAAGCTATGACTCCTGCATTCCAACTCTGCAATGTTATTTCATTTAGTGATTGCTCCATTCCTGACAAACTGCACAGAGCAATTGAAAATAAACTAGCCTGAGAATCAGGGGACTTGGACTTTAGTTATGACTGATTAGTTGAGAAACCTTCAGCAAGGTCCTTATATCCCTGAGCTCTGATTTGTAATTATATAAGTGAAAAGGAGCAACTCTCCATCCTTATGTACCTTAAGGAAATACAAAGTATAGCACCCCGCAACATGCCTGCTGAAAAAAGAACATAACAACTATTTCAAAAGAGAACGTGGTACTGGAATATGTAATTCAGTCATTGTTAAGATAGCCAAATAAATATAACTCATCTCCTGGTACAACCACTTGGTTCCACTCTGTCTAAAAGATAATGGTAAGTAAACGACTGGTAGTTATTGATCCACATAGAGTAGTTCTCTAGAAAGAAAAGTGATGATTTGGACATATAATAATTAACCTTAAACATTAAAGCTTTTCTCCCATAATTCAAAACTTGATAAAATTATAAGAATCTAGTCAATAGATTTCATACTTTCAATATATAGATTCATTCCAAATGAAGTTTTTGTATATTAAAATCTATTAGGCAAAAAGATTCATTGTACAATATATTCTAGAAACTTAATTGAACTACCTTGACTACTCTTCATGTCCTACTATGACTTTAACTTAACTAAAATATACTTGCATTTATCATCATACAAAATTAATACCTACTATAACAACTGCTTATATTTTTTCAAAGTAATTTCATACATTATGTTAGAGTTTTCCAGAGGGACAAACTAATATGATGGATGACAGATAGATAGATAGGTAGATACATACATACATACATACACACACACAGATACACAGATGAACATAGTTACATAGATGTAAGGGAAGGGATTTATTCATGGAATTGGCTCACACAATTATGGAGGCTAAAAAGTACCATGATAGACCACCTGCAAGCTAGAGAACCATGAGGCTGATAGTGTGACTTCCAAGGCCAAAGGCCTCATAACCAGGGAAGTTGAACTCTCACTCTGTGGCCCAAAGGCCTGAGAACCTAAGGGCATATTGGTACAAGTTTGAGAGACCAAAAGCCAGAGAATCTGAAGTTCTAATGTGCAAAGGCAGAAGACGAAGGGTGGCCCAGATGTAGAAGAGATAAAAAATTTGTTTTCTTCTGCCTTTTTGTTCTTTCCAGTCACTCAGCCAACTGACTAGTGCACACCTCCACTGAGTGAGAGTAAATCTTCTTTACTCAATGTATTGATTCAAATGCCAGTCTCTTCCAGATATACCTAGAAATAATACTTTACCAGCTATCTGGGTATCTCTTAATCCAGTTAAGTTGACACCTAAGGTTTAATCATCACACATATATTATACTAATTTTAGTAATTTAAATAGATTAAATAGCTACTGTATGGTAAAATAGCAACCAGAAACTGCGTGTTTATCCTCTGTAAAAACTAAGCTTTCTCCTTTGAGCAAATTTTCATCTTGAAATGTTATACCATATTTCATAAAACTGCTGGAAGTTGAGAAACATTTCTCTCATCTCATTGTTTAATTTGAGCTTATGAATGGCCAAAACATAGCTGAAAACATGATTTTGGAAATTTTTTTATAAATTCATATTTCTTATTTTGATTGCAGTGTTTTTCATACTAAAATCTTGTTGTTGAATCAAAAACTTACGCTTTATAATTTTTTTCATCTAAACATTCTTATCTCTAAATCTTTCCTTTCCATAAGTACTTTATTTTTTCAAATCTTGGGTGAAAATATACACTGTTATTCTTGTTTTGTACCTTAATATCTGTTTCTGTTACTAGTTTTTGTAACCAGCCATTTCCACTTTTTTCAGTCACACCTCAATACTGGTGGCAATAATTTATACAGTAGTCCAGGCTGCATTATTTTATCATGGGGAGGCCTTTTGTATGGGCTTAATAAAGTAAAATACAATCATATTATATCTGCCACAAAAAGGTGAAAATGTTAACTCTATAGAGAAAATGTTAAAAGCATAAATGAAATAAGACTCTCTAATTCGGAATTTTCACACTATATACTCAATTATATACTTAGTGAGCTCATGCTGATTTTTCTCTGAGCTTTTTCATTACAATATTAGATTTTTTTCTCAAAAATTTAACTTCCTGATTGGTAGAGGTAAGGTTTCCTTTCAACCTACTAGAGCTGGACCAAGATCAATGAGAGAGAGGCTAGGACAATAAAACGATTACTAGCAAACTGAGAAAACTTCAGATGATCTGAATTATTTTCCTACACGGTAAATTTTAACTTATTGCATTCCATAGATTTTAAACAATTTCATAAAATCCAGGAAATACTCACTGTCAGCTTTTATATAACTAGTATGAGTTTTTTGAATCATAAAATACTACATACTTATTATTGATATATACAGAAAACACGGTAAAGCTCAAATAAGAGAAGTTTCTAGTACAATCACCACTCAAAGAAAATATAGGCTGTCATGTAACTGTACTTCCTAATTCCACTGAATATAGGCTGTTAATAGGTAGATTCTCTGCTTTCTCAGGGACTTCCTCCATATTCAGCTCTTACCCTTCCAGAGTTTTCCTAAAATTTAAGATTTCTTTTTAAGCCTGTTTCCCTTGAGCACCCATTGCTTCCTTAGAGTTACTGGTATGTATTTAACATCCTCCACTAGTTCCTTATCCTGTTGGTGTAGGTTTGCCTTACTTTTTACCTCCTTTTAATCATTTCAATGAATTTAGAAAGAAAGAGCCAGAAATATGCTCATGTGACCATCATCCTCAGGAATATCTAAGGATTCTATGTTTTATAAAACAATAATTAAATCAATAACTTCAGCATTAAAAAATTGTGAACAAAATATAAACAAAAAATATTCTAGTGAAAATGAGGATTGACATAATAACTATATCAAATAAATAAACATATTTAGTCAAAAACTTAAAAAGGTGGTATCGCATTGTGATTTTGATTTGTATTTCCCTGTTGTTAGTGATATTGAGCATTTTTTTTCATATGTTTGTTGGCTATTTGTATATCTTCTTTTAAGAATTGTCTATTCATGTCCTTTGCCCACTTTTTGTTGAGATCATTTGCTTTTTATTTACTGATTTGAGTTCATTTAGATTCTGAATATGAATCCTTTGTTAGATGCATAGGTTGTGAAGATTTTCTCCCACTCTGTGGGTTGTCTGTTTACTCTGCTGACTGTTCCTTTTGCCATGCAAAAGCTCTTAAGTTTAATTAGGTCCCAGCTATTTATCTTTGTTTTTATTGTATTTGCGTTCGGGTTCTTGGTCATGAAATCCTTGCCTAAGCCAATGTCTAGAAGGGTTTTTCCAATGTTATTTTCAAGAATTTTTATACTTTCAGGTCTTAGGTTTGAGTCCTTAATCCATCTTCAGGTGATTTTTTGTATGAGATGAGAGATGAGGATTCAGTTTCATTCTCCTATATGTGGCTAGCCAATTATCCTAGCAACATTTGTTGAAAAGGGTGTCCTTTCCCTACTTTATGTTTTCGTTTGCTTTGCCGAAGATCAGTTGGGTGTAAATATTTGTAAATATTTGGGTTTATTTCTGGGTTCTCCATTCTGTTCCATTGGTCTATGTGGCTGTTTTTATACTAGTACCATGTTGTTTTGGTGACTATGGCCTTATAGTATAGTTTGAAATCAGGTAGTGTGATGTCTGCAGATTGGTTCTTTTTGGTTAGTTTTGCTTTGGCTATGCAGGATCTTTTTTGGTTCCATATGATTTTTAGAATTGTTTTCTATAATTCTGTGAAGAATGATGATGGTATTTTGTTGGGGACTGTGCTGAATTTGTAGACTGTTTTTGGCAGTATGGCCATTTTTACAATATTGTTTCTACCCATTAATGAGCATGGGATGTGTTTCCATTTGTTTGTATAATCTATGATGTCTTTCAGCAGTGTTTTGTAATTGTAGTTTTAGTTGTAGAGGTGTTTCGGCTCCTCGGTTAGGTATATTCCTAAGTATTTTACTTTATTTTTTGTTTATTATTTTTTGTTTATTATTATTTATTATTTTACTTTATTTTTTGTGGCTATTGTAAAAGGGTTGAGTTCTTGATTTGATTCTCCACCTGGTAGCTATTGGTGTATAGAAGAGCTACTGATTTGTGTACATTAATCTTGTATCTGGAAACATTGCTGAGCTATTTTATCAGTTCTAGGAGCTTTCTGAAGGAGTCCTTAAGGTTTTCAAGGTAAATGATCATATCGTCAGCAAACAGCGACCGTTTGACTTCCTCTTTACCAATCTCGATGCCCTTTATTTCTTTCTCCTGTCTGATTGCTCTGGCTAGGACTTCCAGTACTATGTTGAAGAATGGTGGTGAGAGTGGGCATCCTTGTCTTGTTCCAGTTCTCAGAGGGAATGCTTTCAACTTTTGCCCATTCAGTATTATGTTGGCTGTGGATTTGTGATAGATGGCTTTTACTGCATTATGTATGTCCCTTGTATGCCAATTTTGCTGAGAGTTTTAATCATAAAGGGATGCTGGATTTTGTCTAATTTTTTTTCTGTATCTATTGAGGTGATCATGTGACTTTCGTTTTTAATTCTGTTTATGTGGTGTATCACTTTCATTGACTTGTATATAACAGTAGATCCAGCTACTTGAGAGACTGAGACAGGAGAATTGCTTGAACCCGGGAGGCAGAGGTTGCAGTGAGCCAAGATCGTGCCATTGTACTCCAGCCTCCACAAGAGTGAGACTCAATTTCAAAAAAAATCAAGTAGACATTTGCTCTGCAGCAAATTTGTCTTTCTATGAGCAAGACACTGTTTTGGGGAATTAGAAAATGTGAAATGGGATGTTTTCTGGGTTATGAGGGTACATAGTGAATAAACTAATGGTGGCAGAGATTTTTTTAAAGGAGGTTATATTTGAAAATAATTTTATTTATAGCAAAATGTCATAGAGGAAGTCAAATATTGTAGCATCATGGAAGAAGAAAGGCAGATTGAAAAAATTAAGAGCTATTAAAGCTGAAAAAATCTGTTGTTATTAAGTAAGCACTAGTTGTTAAAATATTAACTAGACATATACGGGGCTTAGCAGTGTTGAACATCTAAGATCTGACTTCAAGATGGGCACTGCAATATCAGTTAGTTTTATTTTCAGTGCCCAAGCAGTTACAAATATTGTAATAGTCCAACGTCATGTAAAATTTTAGCATATATTCTTACTCTTCAGATATATAATAGTTGATATATAAAATATACATTTTATTTGGTAATATGTAATGATAGTTTGTTAAGAGTTTGAATTAGGTTAAATAGTGTCCCCTCAAAATTTGTTCCACCAGGAACCTTAGAATATGACCTTATTTGGAAATAGGGTGTTTGCAGATATAACCAGTTACACTGAAATGAGGTAATAGCAGATTAAATGCAATGACTGGTGTCCATTTAAAAAGTCTTTGTGAAAACACAAAGACATGTGTTTGAAGAATGAAGAATATCATCTAAAGATGAACATAGAGATTAGAGTAATGCATCTAAAAGCCAAGGGTCATCAAGAATTGCTAGAAACCACTAAAAGCTAGGAAAAAAAAATGTATAAAACAGATGATCACCAGAATCTCCAATAGGAACCAACCCTGCCAACATCTTCATTTTGGACTTTTTTCTTCCAGAACTGTGAGAGAACAAATTTCTGTTGTTTTGAGCCACCTAGTTTGTAGCAACTTGTTACAGCAGTCTTAGGAACTTGATACAAAGTTCTAGCAATTTGTTGGAACATATTACTGTTTATGCAGTGTTGCATAAGTGCTCAGGTGTATTGGGCCAGAGGAACATTAGAGAAGTGAGTTTTCTAGATTAATAGCTAAGGAGCTAGCTTACAGGAATATTATGTGAAACATAACAATCAAACAGAATATATGTGTTAAATGTAATATTTTCAGATATCTACTGGTAGCATAATTTTTTTTTCAATATAGCTTTCTGATTAAGCCCTGGCCAACTACACATCATAATCTTTTTATTTTTTGTCAGATGAATTTCCCTCAGTAATTACTAAGATAGTATATTTTATGGCATATAATTCCCAACGCTCCTCGTAGCAGCTAAAATGGATTTTTACTCTCTATTTTTAATATATAGAAAATACTCTACATCAACAATCTAGAAATTATTTGAGTAAATATTTGAATCCCTTTGTGAACCAGAAAATAAAGGCTTCAACACCCACATATTTCTTTGCTAGTATTCAGCTTCTTCTGGACTAAAACATATGTGCTAACCTTCATGAACTCACTGCCCAAAATGTAAATGTAATAGATGCATCTTCACTGGGGTCAGCGGTTTAGTCCTTCTCTAAGGCCTTTATATGCTTCTTAAGTCAACTACTGAAACCAGGCAGATCAAACAAGTAGCTTCGTTGCTATCTTTCTGCACTTTCTGGGAAACAAATGGCAATTCAATCTGTGCTGGTTTCCTATCTGGTCTCCCCACATGGCCCCAAGGATCCAAATGTCAGACACTGGGCCAATTCTTCAATGAGGAAGAAGGTTTACTCTCTTTCTTGTGATCACAAACTCCTTCCTTTTTTTTCTAACCCCCTTTCAAATGTCTATTCTTCGGTTTCATTCAGTTTTCTTTTTATAGTATGTCTAATAACACTTGAGTCCCTCTTCTCACGTAATAATATACTCTAACTGTTACCATGGTATATTTTTATAGCAAATTCCTGTGGTAGATCAGCTGTTTAATATATATGCATATAGTTATATGCCTATAGAGAGAAAATTATATTTGGATAATATTAATACTTCTAGAGCTATACATCTATTACTAATATTTTAAAATATAACTAAAATATCTGGAGCAGTTTAAAATAATTTGAATTTTCCCTTCCTCATTCCTACCTCTCCTCAGACTGTTATACAACTAGGTACTACAGTATGCCTTACCAAGTTCATATTTGTTATTTTGCTTATGTAAAGTCATATTTCTGCTTTTTCAATAAATAAAAAAGATTTACACGTGAGGTAGGGAAAGGTACTGCCATTTATGTAAACAGTTATTCAGAGGGATCGAAAGGGAGCTTGGAGAAGGTGTGGGGAAAGAAGGGAGGAGGAAAATGGAAGAGAAAGGTAACAACAAAAGAGAGGAGGGAAGAACAGTTAGGGGAGAAAAGAGAAAGAATAAAAGGTAGGGGAGAAAAAAAATCAGAGAGAAAATGGAGAAAAGAGAGCAAAGAAAGAAACATGAGTGAGAAAGAAAAAGAGAAGTGATATAACCACTCAAATTGAAAATATTTGTCACTATAAAAATTTTTAAAGAAGGCGGATGGAGGAATCATTATGCCCAGAATCTGCAAGTTAGGATCTTCATTAAATACAATTTGGGGCAAACACCAGCCAAGGAAATCATAGTTCAGAGCTAAAGGTCTATAACCAATGAATATTAGATTCTTTATTCAACATGGAGGTTTTTTTTTTTTTGGACATAGACATATCTCTACTTATAGTAAAAGAATGAACCTCAAAAACATTAAAACCAACTGTTTTTCAAAGTATGGTTCCTAGCATCTGAAGTATCAGCATCATTCAGAGAACTTACAAAAATTTCAAATTCTTAAGTCTTATAGGATACTCTGGGAGTTAGGTCAAGAAATGTGTATTTTGCCAAGCCCTCTAGGTGATCCTGACATGTGCAATGGTTTAGGAACCTCTGCTTTAAACCTAGATAGAGTCAACTTGGGTTTCTTCAACATGGTATTTAAAAGAAGCTTTTGAGCTACTATTGAAACATTGTGCTGATGTCCCTTTTGATCACAAATAAGTACTAGTAGTTTGCTAAAACAGGGCCAACATTTTCCCACAGAGCTGATTTGGAAACATTAAATTTCATAAGCCAGTTGTTAAACACACAGTCACTTATTAAAAAACAAATTTATAAACACATTATTAAAAACAACAGTAACAAATACTAAATATAATTACTTTTTAAGTATTTTACCTTATTTTCCTATTATCTAAGATTTAATGTTATATTATCTACAACAATTGTATATATATATTGTAACACTATGTAATGGTGTGTTACTGCATATTTCTAATCACCTCTACTCAGTGATATCACATTTCTAGCTTTAAATCAGTCATGTAGGAGTATTTATACAATGATACTTGACAAACATGAAAGTCAGCTCTTAAATATTTTCCTGCACATCACTGGATATGACTGAAGATTTCTAGAGGTCTTGTTAAAAATTACAATTAACTAACTGAAGAAATCACAATGAAGAATAATAAACACTATTCAGAAAGTACTACGAAGCTGAAGAAATGTCTTGCAGTTTATAAAAGTCAGTTATCCAAATAACACATCTTATTTTACTAATTGTAAAATATGAAAATATTAGTATTGTTTCACTTAATAAAAAACAGTGTGATAAAGAGGGTGAATGCCTAGAATGCAACTTTTAAAAAACTGTAGCATTTTTTCATGTGTTTAAGAAAACTCTAACCAGAACTATATTCCCTTCTCTTCACAGATTTTCACCTACTCGTTTTTCCCTTGTTATCATGACACTTTCACTCACTTTAATCTCTACCTTTGCTCCCTTTTTTCAGAAAATATTTAATGTCCTTTTGAAAATCAACCTTTACTAGTGAGTATGAAGTAGCTGGTTTCTTTTGTCAACTTTTTAAACAGGAAAAATAAAAGGATAGAGCATAGTGAATTTATTGAGGCAATTGAACCTGCATGTTTCATACTCCAGATTAGTATTGTTAGGTGACTCTGTGAAGATAAAATCTCCAGCCTCAAGAAATTTGTATTGTGAAATGGTTTCCTTATCACTGAGGTTAATGAAGATGTCAGCAAATGGGATGAAGCTTTGCTAAATGGAATTACTTTCACCTCCAATCCAACTTAGAAAAGGTGTTAATCAGTATATTAATCTTATCAGCAGCTGAGAAGGAGGATTTGGATGTGGCCATTTTCTGCTCTTCATTAGAAACCCTGAAAAGATAATTATTCTCAAAATCCATATTATCTATACTATAAAAAAAAAACTCTCTTTTGCTAAAGTAAAGACTTTTGTAAAGCAAAGACAAAGATGGATAGATGGGCCAAAAAGAGTTTTGAAAGAAGAAATTAGAATGGAAGATAATTACAACACTCTTAAAGTTTTTTGAAGTACTCAACCTGTAACAAAGGAAAGTATATCAACCAAACATAATCACAGAAGCAGATCTACCACAACAAAAAAGTCATTAATACGACTAACACCACAACTGAAAATGATATGCATGTTTGAAAATGTCAATGTGTAAAATAGAAGCAAAGTTTGTTGCTACAAAGTTTACTACCCTGGTCATACAGTGTGAATATAAAAAGTAAATGGGAACCCCTACCTCACACTATTTACAAAAATGAATTTCATTAGGACTGCAGACCTCAGTGTTAAAGGTGAAATGATGAAGCTTATAGACAATAAAGTAATAGAACATTTTTCTGATATAAGGTAGTAAAAGATTTTAAATAACACACAGAATCAGCTAAGAACAAAGAAAACAATTGATAATAGGAATTTTATCAAATTAAGAAACTTTGTTAAGAAACCTGACATGAAGAGAGTAAAAAAGCAAGTCACAGAGTGGAGAAGATTAGGAAATGCACATAATAAATTAAGAACTAATACCATAATATATAGTTTCTATAAATCAATAATAAATGACAAAAAACTCAATTTTAAAAAATTGGTCAAAGGCTTCAACAAAGTCTTTAGAATAAAAAATATACTGGTGGGGGACAGTGGCTCACATCTGTAATTCCAGCACTTTGGGAAGCTGAGGCCAGGAGTTTGAAACCAGCTTGGGCAACATAGTGAAATCCTGTCTCTAAAAAAATTTTTTTTTTTTAAATAGATATTATGGCATGCACCTGCAGTCCTAGCTACTTGGGAGGCTGTGGTGGGACAATCTTTTGAATCCAGGTATTTGAGGTTACAGAGAACTATGAATGTGTCACTGCACTTCAGCCTGGGCGACAGAGCGAGATCCTGTCTTTACTACTAAAACCATATAGGTACTTGATCTGCAATAAGTATGTGAAAAGACACTCAACATGATTAGTTATTAAGGAAATGTAAATTAACACCATAATCAGATACTATCACATATCAGAATAAATATTAAATGACTGGCAATACCAACTGTAGATGAGGATGCACAGTAACTGGAATTCACACACACTTTCATATACTGTTTGTAATCACTCATGATGAGAGTTTGAATTGGTACAATTATTTAGAAAAATGACAGTATTTATCGAAGTTGAACATACAAATACCCCATAATGCTGCAATTCTACTCGTAAATAGGTACTAACAGAAATGTGTAAAAATATCCTGAAAAGACATATACAAGAATGCCATTGGCATCATTAATTACATCAGCCCTCAACTGGAAACAATTCAAATGGCGATAAACATTAGAATGATCGTTCTTAATAGTAGTATAGTCACACAATCAAATACATAAAACAGAATACAAGAATATACTAATATAATACGTATATTTCATAAAATCCAGACAATAAAGAGAGTTTTACAAGTCTTTTAAAATTTTACTTATATCCAAACAAGGAGAGGAAAACCTAATCTATGCTAAGTAGAGTCAAAATAGTACTTATTTCTAGGGTGGAAGCTTGAAGCAGTAACTGGAAGGTAGATTAGAGGATTGCTGGTAATGTTCTATATTTTTATCTGGGAGCTGCTTAAAAAGGTATAGTCACTGAAAATTTCATTGAGTGATATAGTTAAGATTTTTGCACTATATGTATGCTGTAATTCAACACGAAATTGTCAGTTAAATAGATAAAGAGTAGCTAAATTACAGATAAGTTGTAGGATAGGTATAATGGACAAAGCTGATGACAAAGTTAAGAAACATTATTATAAGGACATTGATGTTTTCCATCTGAAATATTAAAAAGAGAGGAATGAAATGCCAAAAAAGATCATAGAAATAAGTTAGAGTGTTTTAGTTTTCTTTAATATATACTGAAGTATAAAAACTTCAATATTTCTTTCTTTTAGAGGCTAAATCTAGAATGAATGTAAATAATATAAGCAACCAAGGGGAATTATTATCATCTCAGATAACAAGAAATCTTGAGGTAGGGATTTTTTAGTTACTTAATTTGTTGGTCCAACAACATTATCAAGAACTGTTTTATTTCTTCTTTCCACATTCATATGTTGCATTATACCTAGAGTAATTAAAACACCCTGATGAGCTAAAAACAATCGAGATGCACAATTGGGTTCTGGAGAAATCCATTCCCCTTTGGGGTTCATATTTCTAAGGGAAAGAGTGAACAAAATCAGAGTTCTCTAAACAGAAGAAAAGTTCGCATAAACACACTGGCTACCACTTCCACACATAGAATGACCTGCAATATGCCACAAATCTCCCCTGTTAACAGGGCATGAGCTTTCTGAGCACCATCGTAGGCCTTGATAAACCTCTGGGGATTTTTGTTTCTTTTAGTAAAGTGGTTTTCTTCTTTAGGGATTTTGTTTTGTCTCTTTGCTAGAGATTAATTTATGCTTATAAGATAAATTAGACAATATTAGAAGCTGCTAGATGCATTTACACATTTATTTTCACAAAACTTTATGAGGTAAGGAAGGTAAAACTGAAGAGATGCTCAGAAGTGTTAAATGCCTTACCCAATGTCACTTGGCTGAATATGGATAACCCAAAGCTTATTGTGTCAAAGATGAAATCCTCAAACCAGAGACTAGAAAACTTACCTATAAAGTCACAAGCAGTAAATATTTTATACTTTGTGGGCTGTACAATCTCTGTTGTACCATGATACACTTAATTCTATCACTTAATTTTATCTTGGTAGCATGAAAATAGCAACAGACAATATATAAATAAGTGTAGCTGTGCCCAGTAAAACTCTATTTATAAAACAAGTGGCAGGTTTTACCCAAATCTATTAATGAGAAAACAATAAGACAAATGTAGTTTGCGGAACATTCTACAATAACACTGGCCTGGACTCTGAAAAAAAAAAAAACAAAAAAAAAAAACAAAGGTGTGCTGGGCAGAAAACTGTTCTAAACTAAAGGACACTAAAGAGACATGTTAACTAAAGGCAATGTGTAATCTCTGAATAATTTTTTAACTTTTAAAATTTTAATTGAATATGTAATATTTTAACATGTTTTAAAATGTCAAGGAATACAAAATAAAACATAGCTAAAAATAATTCTCCCTTCCACTATCAGACCCAAATTTCTCAGCTCTCCTGCTTCAGAGGTAGCCATCATGAACTAATTTACTATGTTTGACCGAACTCTTTATGAAAGAATCTTTCTAAAAAATGTACCTACAAGGAAGAGTTTATGGATAATTGGGGGATATCTAAATAGAAGCTGTATAAGAAATCATATGATCATCCTGATGTTAAAATTCTTCGGTGGGATCATGGTATTATAACTATGTAGAATAATGCCCTTTCTCTTTGGAAACAGTATTTAGGAAAAAAAAAAGGTAGCAGGTCGTTTGTCCTGTGTCTATAATTTGCTGATCCTCACTTTAAATTTCTATAATACTCTTGGTTCCCACCATATATCTTAAAGGCAATACTGCTTACAAAAGTTTTATGTATTTATTATTTAGCACTCGCATGTGATGATCAGAAAGAATCTAATCATGACCAACATTGCCTTAAAATTCCCCACAGCTTCACTAAACTTTAGATAGATTTCTTTCTGACAATAAGCCCCTGACCTCTCTTAGAAGATATGCTTTAGAAAACTTGCAACTATAAATTCTTCCTCTGCCCCTTTGCAATGTACATCTTCTACAATCCAGGAATGTTTTTCTCAAGGATCTGTGAGTCATCCACTTAAAATGTAATCAACAGGAAAAATAGGGCCTCTATCTCCCAGTGGTTATGGGAGGGCAGCAGTCTAATTTTAGTAAATGCTAATTCACAAAAGAGATGGCCTAATAACATTAAACAATCTCTCCACTTTTAGACCTTTCTGCTAGCTCATCCTAGCCCTTAAAATCTCTCTGGCCTTTTGTTTCTCTGAGTTGTGTTCAATCTTTCTCCACTACTGCAATAGTTTTGAATGAAATATTTCTTGTCATTTTTAACAAGTACTTAGCAAAATTTATCTTTTACTTTATATCCCAAAATATCTATGCCTACTGGGTCTCAAACTACAAACCAATCAAACTAGATTGATTAGTAAATGTAATTCAAAATCAATCTAATTCAATTTACAGAATGGATATGTTTATATTTGATTTGCTTTTTCATAAAACTAAGGTCTTAACACTGACATCAACAAAAGAAAAATAGATTCCAGTGAAGTCTATATATGCCCTGGATTTATGTCTATGCACTACAGAAGCTGCATTTTCTGAATAATTGTTTAATCATCAAAAATCATGTCGGTCACCTGCTTCCCAGATAAGGCATCTTCATTTTAAATAAGACTAACTTGAAAGCGACATCGCAGAAAATTCTGGTAAAACATGTTGAGATAGTCAGGTTTTCCTTTGTCCACCATGTCATATAACATGTAGACTTTCTTGTTGGTGAGTCCAACCCTTGAAAATGAACCAGAAACAAGCCATATTCTCCCAGTAGGCTTTATGATCACCAAGCATGATCTAAATTCAAGAAAATGGATCTTTAAATCATTAACTTACCGAAATGCTTCAGTTTCAGCAAAAGTCAGACAACTGATTTTTCTGTCTTCACTTAACTCTTACACTAGCCCTGGAGTTGTTTGTTTTCCTTTCTCTGGCATCTGAGAGATATTTGTTTTTAAAAAATAAGATGTCAAGTACAGGAAATGTATCGTAGAAGAGAACAAGCCCATCTGCTGACTGTGCATTACACAAAAAGTCAGCAAAAGGGTCAGCAGCAGCTGAAACCCACTACCCAACCTTGATCATGGCCTCTAGACCACATCTACCTGGTGAAAAAAGATGACTCTTTCTTCACACAAAGGCATCCTTCATTTTCCTAGCCATGTTCCCTGGAGCCACAATTGTCTAGATGATTGTTTTTACTTTGTCCTTTTTCTAGAGAAATCTCTCTTCTTCTTACTCTCAGTTTTAAATAACAACACATGTTCAATATAGCCCTGGATTTGGATGAATAGCTGGCATCTCTAGACCCAGGTATAGCCCAATTTATGCTACGGAGTGCTTACATACTATAAATAGGGGGAAAACATCTGAGCTCAGAAACCTGCATCCTTGTGCTTAGTTTTCCAGCAACCCTCCAAAGAACTTTATACTTGACTCTTAAACTTCTTCATGATAATGATGCCAGAGGTCTAACACAATTTAAATTAGATAGAATGGCAGATATTTTAAAAAGTACTCTGAAAATGCTGCAAAAAATCAAGACTACTAGGTGAAGGAGATTTTGGTTTTGGTTTGGTTGGTTTGTTTTTTTGTGACATATGTTTTCATTCTCAATTTTTTTATGTGCTTTATATTGTATCATCCCTCTCTCAAATCAGCATGAAAGTCAATAACTACAGTCAGTCTTCCCATTGGTAGTCACAGTATGTTTAACTTTGTTGTTGATTTTCTTTTTAATTTCATTAGAATTTTAACAAAATAATTGCAATGTTATATACTTTGCATGGTGATTGAGGGGATTATGTTTACTTTGAGGACTTTTTTTAGTCTAGGGATAACAGACAATAAACAAGAATAAATAAAAGTATCACAGCAACTTATTGACAATAGCGAGAAGAAAAATGATTGGGAAATTTCACTGAACCCCAATGTGTTGAGTTTCCCAAATATCCACATCAAAGCTATACAGCCATTTATTCTCACAGTATAAGACAGGTAGGAAATTTCATGGTCCTAGCCATTTTGATTTATCCACTCCATATTCCTCAAAACCACTGAGAAACGTTGAGTGCAATCTCTCAGATACTGTTTTTCTTCCCTTCATGTTCTCTAGTTCCCTTCTTTGGTTAGGAATTAATACATTTTATGGTTGGTCCATTTATTTGAATATTCTTCTGGGCTAGGAAGCATAAGTTAATTTAACATACATATGATGATAAAGGTCAACACAGGTTTTTTCATTTTTGTGGATTTAAAAAAAAATAATAGATGCATGTACTGATCTCTCAATATCTGCCATGCACTGGGATGAGCCCTTTACCTACATTATATCATTTAGTTCTCACAACCATCCTCTAGGAAAAGAAGAGTATTCTTTACTATTTTGTGTGGAAATGAGGCCAAGTGATGATAAGGAACAGATCATTGGATGAAAATGTCTGGGCTCTTTTGTACCACTCCACAGGGCAATTTGCACTGTCACCCACCCCAGAATACAATACTGGAAGATAATCATTAGTCCATAAGGTAGAAATGCATGGGAGCACTGAGTTTTAGCCCAAATCTCTTACTTTAATCCTAGTTCCTCAAGTTTACTTTGCCTTGCAGGGCGCCAATCCTCACATGTCAACTGAAGAAATGGATTTTCATGATCTTCAATGCTTCATTCAGCTAGAACAGTCCATGAATCAATGGGAAATGTGTCCTTAACTTTATTAACAATCATTTAAAAATGTTGTCTTTTCCTTTTTTAAGTATTTTACAAGCTATGCACAAAAGGTTAATAAAAAAACAAAAACAAATGAAAAAAACAAAAAAACCTGTATATATATTTTGAGAAATCTCCACAGACTTTATTTCAAAAAAAAAAAAAAAAAAAAATCTGTGTATGCATGCTGAGAAATCACCACAGATTTTTCTTAGTTTTCATGAAAATTAAAGTAGAAAGCAGCTCTTATTTGCAAGCTAGACTTCTAGTTACAAATTTTGTCATGGAAATTTAAAGTTCAATTCTGGAAAACAAAAGTAAAAAAAGGAAAACCAAGTCCTTTAAATAAAGGATTCCATTTGAATTAATGAATGTAATGAATTCTAGAAAGTAAAATGAGTAACAGCATCTTGATTTATCTTCACTTCCATTTATCTGAACCCCCTTTTTCTTCTTCTAGCATGTTAAGGTTGGATGTAGAAAATTCATTTCTTTTGCATGTTTGGTTTCTAAGTAACATAAAGAAAAGAGTAATTATATTTTAGCTACTTGTTTTAAAAAGTGTATCTATGGCCAGGCACAGTGGCCCACGTCTGTAATCCCAGCACTTTGGGAGGCCGAGGTGGGCAGATCACCTGAGGTCAGGAGTTCAAGACCAGCCTGGCCAACATGGTAAAACCCCATCTCTACTAAAAAAAAAAAAAAAAAAATTACTCAGGCATGATGGCACACGCCTATAATCCCAGCTACTCAAGAGGCTGAGGCAGGAGAATTGCTTGAGGCCAGGAGATGGAAGTTGTAGTGAGCCAAGATTGTGCCATTGTACTCCAGCCTGGCCAACAGAGCGAGACTCCATCTTGAAAATAAAATAATAACCAAAACAGCATGGTACTGGTACCAAAACAGAGATATAGACCAATGGAACAGAACAGAGTCCTCAGAAATAATACCACACATCTACAGCCATCTGATCTTTGACAAACCTGACAAAAACAAGAAATGGGGAAAGGATTCCCTATTTAATAAATGGTGCTGGGAAAATTGGCTAGCCATAAGTAGAAAGCTGAAACTGGATCCTTTCCTTACTCCTTATACGAAGATTAATTCAAGATGGATTAGAGACTTAAATGTTAGACCTATTACCATAAAAACCCTAGAAGAAAATCTAGGTAGTAACCATTCAGGACATAGGCATGGGCAAGGACTTCATGTCTAAAACACCAAAAGCAACGGCAGCGAAAGCCAAAATTGACAAATGGGATCTAATTAAACTAAAGAGCTTCTGCACGGCAAAAGAAACTACCATCAGAGTGAACAGGCAACCTACAGAATGGGAGAAAATTGTTGCAATCTACTCATCTGACAAAGGGCTAATTTCCAGAATCTACAAAGAACTCAAACAAATATACAAGAAAAAAACAAACAACCCCATCCAAAAGTGGGGAAGGGACATGAACAGACATTTCTCAAAAGAAGACATTCATACAGCCAACAGACACATGAAAAAATGCTCATCATCACTCGCCATCAGAGAAATGCAAATCAAAACCACAATGAGATACCATCTCACACCAGTTAGAATGGCAATCATTAAAAAATCAGGAAACAACAGGTGTTGGAGAGGATGTGGAGAAATAGGAACACTTTTACACTGTTGGTGGGATTGTAAACTAGTTCAACCATTATGGAAAACAGTATGGCAATTCCTCAAGGATCTAGAACTAGATGTACCATATGACCCAGCCATCCCACTACTGGGTATATACCCAAAGGATTATAAATTATTCTACTACAAAGACACATGCACACGTATGTTTATTGCGGCACTATTCACAATAGCAAAGACTTGGAATCAACCCAAATGTCCATCAGTGACAGACTGGATTAAGAAAATGTGGCACATATACATCATGGAATACTATGCAGCCATAAAAAAGGATGAGTTTGTGTCCTTTGTAGGGACATGGATGCAGCTGGAAACCATCATTCTTAGCAAACTATCACAAGAAGAGAAAACCAAACACCGCATGTTCTCACTCATAGGTGGGAACTGAACAATGAGTTCACTTGGACTCGGGAAGGGGAACATCACACACTGGGACCTATCATGGGGAGGGGGACGGGGGGAGGGATTGCATTGGGGAGTTATACCTGATATAAATGATGAATTGATGGGTGCTGACGAGTTGATGGGTGCAGCACACCAACATGACACAGGTATACATATGTAACAAACCTGCACGTTATGCACATGTACCCTAGAACTTAAAGTATAATAATAAAAAAAAAAGAAAATAATAAAAATAAAATAAAAACTTTATATTGTTTTTATGGAGTAGCTATCTAAAGTGATTTACAGAGGACTAATAAAAATTTTTATGTATTAACCACTATGCTTTGTCAAAGACAAAATTACAGCAAATTTAGTTTACAGATCTTAGTGGCTTTTGTTTGCAATTCTAGAATCAGGCAACATTTCATTTTATAAAATATGATGAGTGTTCTGATGAGCTGTGCAGGGGAGACTGGCTTTATAGACAGAAAGTGCTGAGGAAAGCAGAAACAGAGAAAAAAAAAGTAGGTTAATCATTTCAAAGTTATTTTTCTTATAAAGGTTAGAGCAGAAGAGACTTTCTCATCATATTGGCTAAAACTGGCTGCAAGGGGTTTTAGCTATTCTCTCTCTCATCCTCTCTCTCTCTTTCCTCATTTCTTGGAAGGTCAGACAAACAACATAGTTTTGGCTTGGTGGCATGGAACTTCAGCATGAGTAATTTCATTTTGGTTTGGCCTGTTGGGCATAATACAGGAGCTCAGTCCAAACCAATGGCCTCATATAAAATTTATTTAACAAAGTATAACAATATTTAGAATGAGTGAAATCAATGCCCCTGGCTGTAAGACAGCAGGACCCATTTCTGCCCTCTGCCTGTTTATTATTATTTCAGGTAGGACTTATGATTGACAGTTAGGAGGCAGTCTGTTCAGGCAAAAACACTTAACCCTTTCAACCCCACTGCTCTCCATATCCAAGGCTACTTTCCAAAGGATCAGCTCTGGGAAAATTCTGAAATTAGGAAAACCAAGGCTCTGACATGTGGGCCTCCTTTTACTTCCTTGCTGTCCTTAACTTCTTTTTGCCTGGTGTCAAGGATGCAGGTGAGGTGTCAGAGCCCCAGCATCAGAAAGTGGTTGGGTAGTATGGTAATAATAATTTACCAATAACAGTATAGGTTTGAAAAGGAAAGTTTTAGTAGACAGAACACTGTAGAAGAGTGCAGTGTGGTGCCTCAGCAAGAGAGGATGGAGCATGGCGCAGTGGATTTGTTCTTAGGGATATTCATGGACCTTACAGTGGGAACTTAAAGTAAATTTAAACATATTAGTCACATAGGTCATAATAAATGCTTATATTTGTAGATATTTTGGTGCCTTGATGTGAACAAGGGTTGCACAATGAATTGTGACATGCATGCATTCCAGAGATGTATAGCAATTCTGGATATTTATATGTATATATGTGTGTGTGTATATATGTATGTGTGTGTGGATGTATATACATATATACACACGCACACATACATATATACACACACATGTGTATACACACACACACACACACACATTTTTAAAGCCTGATATCGGATGCCACCATTAGATAATAGGAAGTCTAATAAATTCTAAATTCCTCAGATAATAATTTTTGCCTCTGGATGATCTGCTTGATTAACCAGGTGATTTTTGCTGTCCTCAAAGAGCCTTCTCTAATTCCTAATATCAGAAAGAAAAAGTGAATTCTTCCTGTTCACACTTATTTACTTTGACAACAACTATTTATCATCCAAAATGTTGCTTATGTATTACCTTTTCTTGGAAATATTACTGGAACCACCAACACAAACTACCTACCTTCTCTGCTTTCATGACTTGCTTGTTCATGTTTCTATTATAGCAATAATGATTCTGTATTGTCATTTATCTGGTAAATATTTGTTAAATGTACCAGGTACTGGGAATATAACTGAAAAAAAAGAGAGAGTTCTTACCTTATGCTGCTTGAAACAAACTCGCAAAATATATGTGCATACACACACACACACACACACACACATACATAACACAATGACTTAAAAGACCAAAATAGACACCACTTAATCGACTAAGGTGAACCCAAAGGTTAAGGAAACAAAATTACCTGCCAGACTGGTAGAGGTTTCAGGCCTGGCTGGCATGGCAACTTTCTAAATTCCTACAACTAAACTCTAGGAGCTATCAGCTCCAGTCTATCACCCAGACCACGACAACTCTGTTTGGATAGAGGACCTGCCTTATAAACCTTCTTTTCTGATAAACTGTTGTAAAACTTGTCAGTTTTAGCCAGTTTATGGAGTCTACACACAAATTGTCTTTGTGTCAGACAGCTCACCTTTTGACCTAAAAAGTCAAATTGCATCTCATTTAATACTGAGAATACCCCAAAGTGAACATAGTAAGTATGTTACATACATGTTTACCATTGAACATGTGCTTTGCTCCCCTTACAAATATGTATAGCCTTTTTCCCCCCCAGATCTGCTGACTATGTGTGATACTGGCCCCGTGAGGCATAAAACCCAACCTGTCTTTCCTCTCTTTGAAGATAAAACACCTTTAATTCACACTGGAAACTTTCTTTTCTTGGCTGCCTTGCAAACTGGCCTAACCTTTCTGCCAACTATCAAGCCTGGTAGCTATTATTTAACATCATGTTTCTGGAAACTGTGATACAAAGAACAATGTATGGCCAATCAACAGCTTATGTTATTTAAATGTAAATTCCTGGTAGACAACTTAGGAATTGCTTTTCCTTTTCTTTTAAAAGTTCACTTGTAATGGCTACTAATCAAAGTGTTTATTCAAGGAAATTTGAATCTGTGCTCTCAGGTTGCGGTCCTCAGCTTGGTCCAAATAAATCCTCTACTTAAGTTTGTCTCAGTGTCTTCCTTTTAAGCAGACTATATATATGAAAAATAACACAAAGTAGGTAAATGATCTGACACCAAGAAACAAGGCTCACGGGCAGAGAATCTTCTTTTGAAAGGAGAGTTCCTCTGAAGAGGTCAAGTGAGGAGGCAGGACTAGACTCTGAAGACGGGGCTCATACACCTTGACAAAATTGAGGACTTGCTAAAACAGGGACAGGGCAGAAGCAACTTCCCATAAGACAGGTCTACTAATGTATCAGCTCAGTTTACCGTTGCCATGGCAACACTCAGAAGTTACCACCCCTTTCTATGGCGATGACCTGAAGCTACCACTGTTTTCTAAAAATTTCTGCATAATCCACCCCTTAATTTGCATGTAATTAAGAGTAGGTATAAATATGACTGCAGAAGTGAATTTGAGCTACAACTATGGCCACACTGCCCATGTGGTAGTCCTTCTCTGGAAGGAGCAATATCTCCGCTGCTGTTGTACACTGCCACTTCAGTAAAAGTTGCTGTCTAACACCACTAGCTTGTCCTTGAATTCTTTTCTGGGTGAAGCCAAGAACCCTCTTGGTCTAAGCCCCAATTTGGGAGTTCACCTACCCTTCCTCAAAAATAACTCAGATATTTTTTCATTCTCTCATTAGTCTCAGAAGATGGAGAAATATTTGTATTGCTCTATTTCTACCACTTTTCATGCTTATTATATAGCATGCCCTAAATAAATATTGAATGATGAAATGACAGAATGGTCTATTCACATTTAATTATAAAACCTATGATGAATTCTCTCTCCAACTGAATTATTTTTGTTGGTATATGTGGAAGCTCAATTCAGTTATTTACCAGACAAAGAAACTTGCAGTAAGTGCTTTTCCTATCTGAGGCTCTTTCTCTTATTGTTCAAAGAGGAATTATAATACATATATTGAAGAAATTATTTTGGAAATGACACAGCATGTTAAAAGTACTTGACAGCTATTATATAATTTATTTTGATGATGATGATGATGATGATGAATTTTGAGCTGCACACTGAGAACAAGTCCTGTGTGGTTGGTGCATGTGGGAAGATGCGCTGCCTGTATAACTAGAAGAGCTGAGGGGGACGCCCCTTCACCATGCTGCTCCTGCTATGCCTATTAGCTTCCTGTAGACTTTATATGGAAAATGGGAATGTCAATTTGTATAGCCACATGGTACTCTCTGACGTAGTTCTGGGGATTCTCCCCTAGACAGAAGATAAGGAACAAGTAGCCAATGTGTAGCTTAGAAAACAGGCCCTCAGCACAAGCTTATTATGTATTTTAAAAGTTATTGTTTCCCTGTAACGGAGTTTCTAGCACACAGTTCCTAGTAGCACAGATACTTTGTGAGGTGGCAGCACTGGTGTGGTGTCTTGCCTTTACCCCAACTACATTGCTCCTGGTGTCATTGTTCCTTTCTGTATAGCATTCAAGACTGATTCTTTAGCATTCCTGTAGATTTCATGAGATATGTAATATTTGATGCAATTAAAAATCCTATTCATTTCTCTTTAATCATTTCAACACTCTAGGAATAAGTACTTTAATAGGTCTTCATTTTACAAGTGAGGAAACAGGCTTAAAGACGTGAAGTAATATGCTCAGGGCCCACAGTTATAATACCACAAAAACTATATATTAAGATCAGTCTCTTGACCTCAGACCTTAGAGCCAGACCTTCCCACCACATAAACATCCCATTCTTTTCCTCTCCATTCATCTTTTCCTACAGCTATGAATTATCATGAAAAGTGGAAGCATAACATATTAAGCTGTCACTAATAAAATTTTTGGTAGGTATGAATCCACTCTTGCTGAAGCATTTCCAGTGACATGTTGCTCTTTTGCTCTTGGAGTGCCTGATAGGTAGGTAGGTAGGTAGGTAGGTAGGGAGATAGATAGATAGATAGATAGATAGATAGATAGATAGATAGATAATTTACACACAGAAACATAATATAAATTATATATACATACATATGCTTATAGTTGTTAAATCCTATCTGAGTATTATATAGTAGTCCATTTCATATTATACTATACAATATAAAAGTTAATATTTATTATATAATAGTTTATTTTAAAGCTAATAAAAATTTGTATTAAATATCAAGTTGACATTTTGAAAGCACGAAAGTTGATTCTCCCGAATGCATTCTGAGACAAAATGATGAAGAAATTCAGGTTAGAAAACTCACAAAACTTGAGAAACGCCTTTTAGCTAAGTATAAATAAATAAATAAATAAGTAAATAACATTTTTAGACCTAAAGTCCAGTATTCTTTTCATTTTGCATTAAACATTTCTGTTTTACATTGAGTGAAGATATTTCTCTTCATAATTCCTAACTTTTAAGCCTAGTCCTCAACTTAAAAACAATCTTCCATGTTTTTCTGCAGTACAGTAGGCCCTAGAAATATAAATATTGAATGAATATTGGCTAGAAAGCAGCTGTTGGCCAGACTAAAAATTCTCTGCTTCCTTATTTTTATATTCAGTTGAACATGGTATTTAGAATGTCATCATTCAATGGTGTCTGAGCTGCTTCACAAGAGCGAAAGTTGCAAAATATATGGGAGACAGAATTGACTTCAGGATATGAATGAAACTTATTTTTTAACATATCTAACATCAATATATTTTCTAGCATGTGCCTCATCTTACCAAATTGGGGAAGGTGGCAAGGAAAAAAATCCTAGTTACAAAAAACAACCTGCTTATATAGCTAAGGAAAAAAAAAAAAAAAAACTGCTTCTAAAAGAGTTTACTGGTTAAATCAAGTCTTCTTACGAATACAGACTAGAAGGGCAGGCATCCCAAAGGAGTCTTGTTCTGTATCAGAAAACTCTATGTTAAAGGCTACGTGTCTGATCAAAAAATTAAAATAAAGCCCCCAGTCCTGTGCAGCACATAGACAGCTCTGAGCATTTGTTTCGTGGATGGGAATTCTAGGGGGTAAGGACAACAAAATATCTGAGAATCTAGAAATTCCTTCTTGAATTTTGTGGGCTCAGGGAGTAAGTACTGTGTAAAGGTATATAAATGTACTCAGGTCTTGCCAATAGATAAAAGCCTTCCTTTCAAATTGCAGTTGCTTGTACAGCACTTTCCCTTACAATATAGTAAATCAACCAGTCAATGAAAGAAGTGGTGGTACCCCAAATAGCACAGCCCTCATGTTCAAAGAAGTCTATTTCTCAGTTTTGTATCCTAGAGTTCCACTAGCGATTGTGACAACAGGATGATTTTGCTGACCTCACAGAAAACAAAATAACAAAAGGAAAATAATCAGACTCCTTGTGCAAGATGCTAGCAGATGCTGTGAATAAAGGCAGAATAGCAGCAGCCAGCCATGTTCTGCTATTGGTGAAGTTTAGCTAATCAATATGGGTTTGTGTCAGGGAGTTCCTGAGTCCAGGCATGAATTTAGAAACCACATTTGGAAATGTTCTTCTTCATTTTATTTGCTCTATTGCTGAAGCCAAAAAATAAAATATAGTCAAGAAGTAATACAATTAAGGGATTTTAAACATTTTCAACTTTATTTACTGCCTTATATAAAGTAAAACAGAAATAACCCTGATTTTCTCCCAAGTTTTTACTACAGAATGAGTAGTAAAATTTTATATTCAACACTTACTTTGTAAAACATGCAAATAATATGTTTCAGCAAACAGTCTACATACTTCACTCCTCTAGGAAGAATGGAAATAATTTGATTTTCTCTAAATGTAATGTTAAATGCTTCTTAAAATACTTGAAAAACACTTAAAAGTTTAAACCTATATATATAGTGTTTTTTACCCATCAGCAGGAGGAAGAAGGCATTATAATTTAAGGCTAAGAATTGTGATTTTAGAATTTATCTGCATAAATTTGCAATCGGTATTCCTTGGAAGCTTTTAAAAGTTATTTATATTACCCGCTTTTTGGAGACTCCAGTTGAGTGCATCCAATATACTTTCCTGCCAAATGATGTCAAGCTCCCCAACTCTACTATTAGTGAGTACATGAAGCAATAAGAATTCTCACGCATTCCTGCAGTGACTGTAAATTGGTAAAGCACTTTGAAAAACAGTTTGGCATTAGCTAGTTAATTTGAAGATGCTCATTTTCTATGACCCAACAATTCAACTCCAGATATGTACCCTCGAGACATTAGTGATTATTGCACATGGAGATGTGAGCAAAAGTGCTCAGAGCAGCATTGTTCATAATCGCTCCAACTTGGAAACTATTCAAATGGTCATCACTAAAATGAATAAACAAATTGGGATATACTCATATAATGGAATACTACACAACGATGAACAGGAACTACAACTAATATGTAACAAATGAATCCCAAAACATGTTAAGCAAAAGATACAGGCACAAAACAATACACACAGTGTAATTCCATTCACATAAGGTTCAACCTTAGAAAAAACAAATTATCTATCTATGTATCTATGTTTTACACATTTCTATATATATAAATGGCCATTTGTATCTTAGATGGGAATTCTAGGGGCTAAAGACAGCAAAATCTTGGTGAATCTGGAAATTTCTACTTATATCATCTTTACATATATAATATGTAAAAAATGTATATTTAAAATGCATATGTTTATAAATAAAATAAGGAAATTATTATCAGAAACATAGAATATGGTTAAAGCAAAGAAAGACAACCTATTGTTCACTGTTTGATTTTACCTTCTTTTATTTTAAGGACTTTGTTTTCCTTCCTTTAGCTACTTGCAGCCCTCTCTTTGTTTCCTATTTCCCACCATGAACTATATTCAACTGGTACAAATACTATGTGGTGCCTACATATTGTTCAATAGTAATGCCTTCTTTTTCTGTATTATTACGCACAGCCCAATGCTTATGCACCTGCCAGGGAATGAAAAGTAATGTTGAATCCCACTATGTGAAATCACACCAAATAGCACTTTCAGATCAAATAAACAAAACACCCACCACTTCAGCTGGAATTTGTGCCAGCCTCCAAATAGGCTCTCTGAGTTTAGGTACTTTCTCTCTATCTGAGAAATGCTGCATCAATATACAACATATTACATGTTTTGTTACCTTTCTGTCTTTAAGATCTCTATAAAGGTAGTAGGAAGAAGCCAGAGTAGTTTCCTTTATAAAGTGAGTAGGCATGGGGTATTTGATGTTATCTTCTTGCTGTGGCTGATTAACACACTAGGGAAGAAATGTGCAAAATGAGCAGTCAGGACTGTTTCCATGGTTGCCAAGCTCTTTGCATAGAACAAAAGTAAGGCAGCCTCAGAAGGTCCCTCAGTCCTGGAGTTCAGCATGATTGAGTGCTGGAAATGTACAAGGGGGTATTCATTGCAAAAGACAGTCCACATATAATCTTATAACCTCATTAAAGCAAATCTGTTACATAAATATTTTAAATGAAATATAACAATGTTAATGCAATGCTTTTGTGTAGCAAAATTTTATAGAGGACTTTATGGGGCAAGAAACCTTTACCATATGCATTCTAACTCCTTGGAACAAGCTAGACCATCCTTATACCAAGAGACACAATTATCCTTCCTCTTGTTTTAACAGATACGAAACCAAGACTCAAAAAGATCAAAGTACCTTTCCCAAACAAACACCTGAGGCTTTTTCTCTCCAAATTCAAAGCCAGGGCCGCATCTACCACGGACTCAGATATGCAATTGGCCTCTGTGAGATAGTCCATGTGATATTCTGACAAAATGTGTTTCCCTACAGTATTATGAGAAAGATGCTGTTCATAACATTTCTTATGTCCCCTCAATGTTGATTCAACATTGAAAGAAACTTTTGCACCAGTATCAGAAATAGCTGTGTATATTTAGAAAAATTAGTTGGTTTTCATGTTATAAATTCAGTAGATTTTATAAATGTCCTACACTTGTTTTTTCAATGGCCTCAAGGAAGCTTAGAGTAAAATTTGGGACCTAGTTCAAGCTCTGAAGCTTACGGTTTGCACCCCAGCTCCAAACAAAAAACAACCCACCCTTACTTTCCTTTTATCTGTTTTTTCTCACCTGTATACTTTCCATTTCTTTTTGCTGAATTGTATATATTTATGTCAGCAGAGACAAGACAGTATGAATAATATTTTCTTTAAAGACAAGCTTCATGTTTCCTCTCTTTATAAATTTTACAATCAGGTGGTTATTCTTAGAGAATAACTTTCCTCCTCACATATCTTATTTCTTCTTCCACACTTCTTTAAAAAGAGTCTAATATGTTGCACTATAGAGATATCTGCTAGGGACAACTAAATATCCATTCTGTCTTGTTATATCTTTGTCAGAAGAATGAATTCTGTTCTGTCTCAATCTGACCTCTCAAATGTTATGCTTTGACAGACTCTCTCTCCTTCACCTGTCAGACAGTCCTGGAAATAAGAGGAGAAAAACACTCAGTAAATCACTCAGGATTCATCTATATTACAGAAGAAAAATCAAATGCAAGACTGAAATATAATGATTCTGTTTCCTTCCCTGGGAAATCTACAGAATGGGGATTCACAAAATCTTGTTCTTTATGTTTTGGGGGACACATGAAGCTATCACATGGGTTATGTTTAAATTCTAATCCTCAGCAAAAGGAGCTCTGTCATCCTCTAGTTGCTCTCTGCTGTCACCCTCCTCATCATACACAATGGGTCATGCTGACATCAGGTCATGTATTGTGCCAATACATTTTGTGTGTGTGTGTGTGTGTGTGTGTGTATGTGTGTGTGTGTGTGTGTGTGACCAACTATAACCCTACGGGATCCAGAACATTTATGATCAGTTTCATTATAAAATGTTGGGAAATTTTATCTGTATCTTTCATATCAGTTAGGCTGAACCATCATATGGGTCAGACATAAATGTCTTCTATGAAGAACAATGAAATACATTCTACATAAGACTTACGTGTCATCAAAATTCCTCCTTTTTAACATTTCACGGTTTTTTTTCCCCCACTTCTAGCACCAGCTACTCCTGTTCCCTTTTTTTGTAGCAGCATATAACCAAGAACAAAGTCAGAAAGCTGTACCAAGAGAGACAGGAGGAGTCATATTTAGGCTCTGCTTTGGTCTTTGAGAGCTTATACTTTTTTCCACTTCTAAGTTCTCAGCACCCACTCAGTGCACTAAAAATGTTTCCACAGACTGGGTGCAGCGGCTCACGTCTGTAATCCCAGTACTTTGGGAGACCGAAACAAGCAGATCACTTAAGGTCAGAAGTTCAAAGCAGCCTATTATTCTTACTAGAAACCTTGTCTCTACTAAAAATATAAAACTTGTACGGCATGTTGGCACATGTCTGTAATCCCAGCTACTTGGGAGGCTGAGGCAGGAGTATTAGTTGAACCCAGGAGGTGGAGGCTGCAGTGAGCAGAGACCATGCCACTGCACTCCAGCCTGGACAACAAAGCAAGACTCCATCTCAAAAAAAAAAAAAAAAAAAAAAAAAAAAAGTTTCTGCATAGAACTGAGTTTTGCTCAATACCTTAACATCAGTGATAGCACTTGGAGTAATCCCTGTTTCAGCCCCAATATATCAATTGATTTCCAAAATCATATAATTAGTTCATGTTAGCTCAGAGAGGACAAGACAAAGCATTTGAGGTCAAAGGCAGAACGCAGGATGATAGAAGCCTGCAAATACCTTGAATGCAGAAGATCAAGAAAGAACAAGTATCCAAATGTAACTTCTCCCATCCACTGCTTCTTGGGAATGCAAAACTCTTCAGACCCATATGGAGAATACTCCTAGCTTATGTCACTAGGTTTTCTCAGGCTATATCTAGAAAATATCAGATTCAGAATATTGGGAATTCCGGAATTAGAAAAAAAAATGTATTAGTGCATAAGCACATGAGGACAGATTTCTTTATTCAATTTAATTGAGCACCAACTATTTATTTATCTCTCTCTCTCTCTCTCTCTCCCCCCTTCCTACCTCCCCTACCACACAGAAAGACACAGATTCTTAATTTGTAGTTGAGGGAAAACGGAAGGGATTAAGGTTTTAATTAACTTGTTCAAGGTCTCATGACCTGAAAATTGTGGAACTGAGATTCAAATCACTCCAAAATAAGCTGTGTTTTTGTAAATTTAACTATTACAAGATTTTGGTCAAATCAAGTTTAAGTGATCAGACCATTAAAACTTGTCCGCTGAACTGGATGCCTGAATCAGTAGAAACACCATTTCACCCTAGATTACAATGAACTCACTCTTTTCTCCTTTCCTCTATCCTTTTCTATTATTTTCAGAACATTTCTTCTCTTTCTTCCCTGGTGAAAGGATTGTTTTTCTTACACTCCTAAAGTGTTCCCCCTATCCTTTCAAAGCAGGAAAGTTTCCCTTGTCCCCCTCACAGGGCGTGGGATGGGGGTATGGCGCACTTCTTCAGTGCCCCCTGCTCAAACCTCTAGGAGAGCATACAGACCTGCAGGCTGTGGGGCTGGGCAGTGTCTAGAGGTGAATGTTTACAGCTCCTGAAGTCCCAGTGGGCATGTGTTAACAGGGTGCTCTTTTAGTTTGCCTGTAGGCAGTTTGTGTTATCCAGCTCAATTAGACCCTCTATTTTGTCGCAAGGACAGAGGGCTTTCTGTATCCCAGGTCCTTGACTTGGTGTACGAGAAGAATCAGATCACACATTGGCTTGGAGAATGAGGGCAAATTTTCATTGAGTGGAAGGAGATAGAAGGGAGATGATTTTTCCCTGGAGTTGTGCCGCCTGGTGGCACGGCTCTATGACAGCTGGGCCAAACTCCACCTCGTCCCTCCAGTTGATGGCCTGCCGGTGTGCCTGTGCCTGTTGGTGTGGTCTTCTGCAGGCGTGCTCTTCTGTAAGCATGCTCCCTCAGCATCCTCCACATGTCCTATTGCTTGTGTCTTTCTTCTTCCCCTGATGTTCTCCTCTTGACGTCTGGGCGCCTGTGTACCTGCCTGCTAGGGTCTTGGTGTTTGTTGTTGTTGTTGTTGTGTTTGTTTGCTTTTCTTCAAATGGAGTCTTGCTCTGTCACCAGGCTGGAGTGCAGTGGCACAATCTTGGCTTACTGAAACCTCTGCCTCCCAGGTTCAAGCAATTCTCCTGCCTCAGCCTCCCGAGTAGCTGGGACCACAGGCACACGCTACCATGTCTAGCTAATTTGGCCAGGATGGTCTCAATCTCTTGAACTCATGATCTGCCCACTTTGGCCTCCCAAAGTGCTGGGATAAAGGCCTGTGCCACCATGCCCAGCCGGGTCTCGGGTTTTTATAGGCCCAGGATGGGGGCGTGGTGGGCCAGGGTGGTCTTGAAATATGCCACATCTGGGCTTGAAAACCCGAGTGATTATCCTCACCTAGGTCTGTTGGGGTGGAGCCCTAGGCATGGAGTAGGCCTTTCTCCACCCAGCACTTCCATGTCCCCACTTCTGTATCATTTAAAGGGACCATGATCTTCCCTTCCCAGCACTCCCATATCACTTTCATGTTTTTTTTTTTTCTTTTGATTCACCTGAGATTTCTCACTGCTAAGCATCCCTCCAAAATGTTAATAAAACTCAGATCTTCATCATTTAGCCTAAACCCCTCCAAGCTCTAGACTGATATTCTTCTCTGCATGTTCAACCTGGATATCTCAGAGGCATTTGCTATGTGTTAATATTATTACAGTGAAACATCAGTGTTACATGTTGCAATATTTTTCCTTCCCTCTGGATAGTTAATTTTCTGAACTGAGAAAATGAATCTTACTGATCCAGTGCTTATTCATAATTGGCAGCCAGTATATGATTATTGAATGTGTTACTTAGGTAATGCATTAATAACCAATCTGATGCTGCCTGATATTGAAAATGTAAGCCCTCTCCTCTTTTCAATACTGGTCCCCCAAATCCTATTATCTGCTCCATAGAAGAGGTGTTAATAAAGTATCCAATAGTTATTTTTATTGCTAATTAGCCATTCTCTATAAATATATATAAAATATGTAGCTATAGCTACTATATGTATACATCATACTTTAATATAAAATAAGTGTATATACTTTTTCTTTTTAGATGGAGTATCACTTTGTCATCCAGGCTGGAGTTTACTGGTGAAATCTCGGCTCACTGCAACCTCCACCTCCCAGGTTCAAGCAATTCTCCTGCCTCAGCTACCTGAGTAGCTGAGACTACAGGTGCATGCCACCACGTCCAGCTAATTTTTGTATTTTTAGTAGAGATGGAGTTTCACCATGTTGGTCATGCTGGTCTGGAACTCCTGACCTCAAGTGATCCGCCCGCCTTGGCTAACTAAAGTGCAGGGATTACAGGCATGAGCCACTATGCTCAACCTAAATAAGTGTATATACTGTATGTAATATATACAACCATTATGTTTAATATAAAATATATATTATATTTAATTTATAAGTACATGTTCTTATGTCATGCATAATTATATCTAAATATAAATATATAAATGCATATTAAATATAAACATATAAATATTTTAATATATAATCATATAATATAGATACCATAGTGCAAATAGATATAGTATAGAATACAGATATATATTAAACTATAGTCATTTCTTGTTATTCATGGGGATTGGGTCCAGGACTCCCTGTGAATATACTTAAATCCCTTATATATAATAACATAGTATCTGCACATAACCTATGTATGTCTTCTCATATACTGTAAATCCTCTATAGGTTACTTTAATACCTAATGCAATGTAAATTATACATAAATAATTGTTATACTGTGTCCTTTTGTAAAAAATGTGTTTTTTAATTGTTGTATTGATATATATTTTTTCAAAATATTTTCGTTGTAGACTAAATCCCTGGATGCAGATCTCAGGGATATGGAGAGAGTCACCTGTGTTTATAAAAGGTCAGAAAGGTAAAATATTTTGCCTTGAGTTGTTTAACTAGTTACACACAAAGTTAGACATAAATACCCAAATTTATATTTTTGAGTTCAATGCTCATATGCAAATTTATGCTAATCAGTTATTTGAACAGCATTTACATTTTAAACATGTTTTGTAATTTTCTAAATAATTACTGGAGTATTATCATGCATAAAATAAGTGCTCAATAAGTATGTGATGAATGAATTATAAAGCTAACCTTTATCCTGATACTTAAACATACCTGAAGGAATGAGATATCCCATACTTGGGACATTTCAAGTAAATTACATCTTGAGTCAGCTTTAGCAACCCTATATGCTAACCCAATGGAAACAAGAAGAGTAGAAAGTATTTTTTAAAACATGAGAAAATGGAGATAGATATTCCAGTAGAGTAAACATTTCACGTTTGAATCTCTCACTGATTGCTCTTGTGTAGAACATTTATCCTTTTTGAGTTTCAATATAGTCATCTGCATAACTATTACAATACAGAGCTGTTTAGAGAATTAAGTGAGAATTTATATATAATAAATATCAAGTGTATTGCTAATTGAAAGTCACTATATAAATGTAAAATTTACTTTTGGAATATATTTATTCATGTAAATACTAGTATGAAGATTTATAATATTGACGTAACTATGTAGTTAGGATATTTTGCTAAGTATCTTACCGACAACAGAATCTTACTGCTAGTTGAATTTACATGCTTTGCTCTTAGGCCTCAGGTTATTTAGGCCATTATTATAATAATAATAATTATTATTATTATAGATTATACTTTAAGTTCTGGGGTACGTATGCAAAACGTGCAATTTGTTACATAGGTATACACATGCCATGGTGGTTTGCTGCACCCATCAACCCATCACCTACATTAGATATTTCTCCTAATGCTATTCATCCCCTAGCCCCCAACCCCATGACAGGCCCTAGTGTGTGATGTTCCCCTACCTGTGTCCAAGTATTTTCATTGTTCAACTCCCACTTATGAGTGAGAACATACAGTGTTTGGTTTTCTGTTCTTATGTTAGTTTGCTGAGAATGAGGGTTTCCAGCTTCATCCATATCCCTGCAAAGAACATGAACTCATTCTTTTTATGGCTGCATATTATTCCATGGTGTATATTTGCCACATTTTCTTTATCCAGTCTATCATTGATGGGCATTTGGGTTGGCTCCAAGTCTTTGCTATTGTGAATAGTGCCACAATAAACATATCTGTGCAAGTGTCTTTGTAGTAGAATGATTTATAATCCTTTGGGTATATATCCAGTAATGAAATTGCTAGTTCAAATGGTATTTCTGGTTCTAGATCCCCAAAGAATTGCCACACTGTCTTCCACAATGGTTGAACTAATTTACACTCCCACCAACAGTGTAAAAGCATTCCTATTTCTCCACATCCTCTCCAGCATCTGTTGTTTCCTGACTTTTAATGATTGCCATTCTAACTGTCGTGAGAAGGTATCTTATTGTGATTTTGATTTGCATTTCTCTGATGACCAGTGACGATGAGCTTTTTTTCAAATGTTTGTTGGCTGCATACATGTCTTACTTTGAGAAGTGCCTGTTCATATCTTTTGCCCACTTTTTTATGGGGTTGTTTTTTCCTTGTAAATTTGTTTAAGTTCTTTGTAGATTATGGATATTAGCCCTTTCCCAGATGGATAAAATGCAAAAATTTTCTCCCATTCTGTCGGTTGCCTGTTCACTCTGATGATAGTTTCTTTTGCTGTGCAGAAACTCTTTAGTTTAATTAGATCCCATTTGTTAATTTTGGCTTTTGTTGCCATTGCTTTTTGTGTTTTAATCATGAAGTCTTTGCCCATGCCTATGTCCTGAATGGTATTGCCTAGGTTTTTTTCTAGGATTTTTATGGTTTTAGGTCTTACATTTAGGTCTTTAAATCATCTTGAGTTAATTTTTGTGTAAGGTATAAGGAAGAGGTCCAGATTCAATTTTCTGCATAAGTGTAGCCAGTTTTCCCAACACCATTTATTAAATAGGGAATCCTTTCCCCATTACTTGTTTGTGTCAGGTTTGTCAAAGATCAGATGGTTGTAGATGTGTGATGTTATTTCTCAGGACTCTGTTCTGTTCCATTGGTCTATATATCTGTTTTGGTACCAGACTATGCTATTTTGGTTACTGTAGCCTTCTAGTGTAGTTTGAAGTCAGGAAGCATGAAGCCTCCAACTTTGTTCTTTTTGCTTAGTATTGTCCTGACTATGCGGGCTCATTTCTGGTTCCATATAAAGTTTAAAGTAGCTTATTCCAATTCTGTGAAGAAAGTCATTCGTAGTTTGATGGGGATCGCATTCAATCTATAAATTACCTTGGGCAGTATGGTCATTTTCATGATATTCATCCTTCCTATCCATGAGCACGGAGTGTTTTCCCATTTGTTTTTGTCCTCTCTTATTTTCTTGAGCAGTGGTTTGTAGTTCTCCTTGAAGAGGTCTTTAAATTCTCTCGTAAGTTGTATTCTAGGTATTTTGATCTCTTAGTAGCAATTGTGAATGGGAGTTCATTCATGATTTGGCTCTCTGTCTGTTATTGGTGTATAGGAATGCTTGTGATTTTTGCACATTGATTTTGTATCCTGAGACTGCTGAAGTTGGTTATGAGCTTAAGGAGATTTGGGGCTGAGACAGTGGGGTTTTCTAAAAATATAATCATCCATCTGCAAACAGAGACAATTTGACTTCTTCTTTTCCTATTTGAATACCCTTTATTTCTTTCTCTTGCCTGATTGCCCTGGCCTGAACTTCCAACACTATGTTGAATAAGAGTGGTGAGAGGAGGCACCCTTGTCTTGTGGCAGTTTCCAAAGGGAATGCTTCCAGTTTTGTCTATTTAGTACATATTGGCTGTGGGTTTGTCATAAATAGCTGTTATTATTTTGAGATACATTCCATCAATACCTAATTTGAGAGTTTATAGCATGAAGGGCTGTTGAATTTTGTCAAAGGTCTTTTCTGCATCTATTGAGATAATCATGTGTTTTTGGTCATTGGTTCTGTTTATGTGATGGATTACGTTTATTGATTTGCGTATGTCAGACTAGCCTTCCATCCCCCGGATGAAGCCAACTTGACCACGGTGAATAAGCTTTTTGATGTGCTGCTGGATTCGGTTTGCCAGTATTTTATTGAGGAATTTTGCATAAATGTTCATTAGGAATATTGGACTGAAATTTTTTCTTTTTTGTTGTGTCTCTAACAGGTTTTGGTATCAGGATGATTCTGGGCTCATAAAATGAGTTAGGGAGGAGTCCCTCTTTTTCTGTTGTTTGGAATAGTTTCAGAAGGAATGCTACCAGCTCCTCTTTGTACTTCTGGTAAAATTCGGTTGTTTATCTGTCTGGTCCTGGACTTTTTTTGGTTGATAGGCTATTAATTACTGCCTCAATTTTAGAACTTGTTATTAGTCTATTCAGGGATTCAACTTCTTCCTGTTTTAGACTTGGGAGGGTGTATGTGTCCAGGAATTTATCCATTTCTTCTAGATTTTCTAGTTTATTTGCTCAGAGGTGTTTACAGTTTTCTCTGATGGTAGTTTGTATTTCTGTGGGATCAGTGGTGATATCCCTTTTATCATTTTTTATTGTGTTTATTTCATTCTTCTTTTTTTATTCTTTATTAGTCTGGCTAGCAGACTTTCTATTTAGTTGTTCTTTTGAAACAACCAGCTCCTGGATTCATTGATTTTTTAAGGGTTTTTCCTGTCTCTATCTCCTTCAGTTCTGCTCTGATCTTAGTTATTTCTTGCCTTCTGTTAGCTTTTGAAGTTATTTGTTCTTGCTTCTCTAGTTCCTTTAATTTTGATGTTAGGGTGTGGATTTTAAATCTTTCCTGCTTTCTCATATGGGCATTTAATATTATAAATTTCCCTCTAAACACTGCTTTAAATGTGTCCCAGAGATTCTGGTATGTTTTGTCTTCTTTCTCATTGGTTTCAAAGAACTTATTTATTTCTGCCTTAATTTCATTATTTACCCAGTAGTCATTCAGGAGCAGGTTGTTCAGTTTCCATGTAGTTGAGTGGTTTTGAGTGAGTTTCTTAATCGTGAAATCTAATTTGATTGCATCGTGGTCTGAGAGACTGTTATGATTTCCATTCTTTTGCATTTGCTGAGGAGCATTTTACTTCCAATTATGTGGTCAATTTTAGAATAAGTGTGATGTGGTGTTGAGAAGAATGTATATTCTTTTGATTTGGAGTGGAGAGTTCCACAGATGTCTGTTAGGTCCACTTGTCCAGAGCTGAGTTCAAGTCCTGAATATCCTTGTTAATTTTCGGTCCCGTTGATCTGTCTAATATTGACAGTGTGGTGTTAAAATCTCCCACTATTATTGTGTGGGAGTCTAAGTTTCCTTGTAGGTCTTTAAGGACTTGCTTTATGAATCTGAGTGCTCCTGTATTGAGTGTATATATATTTAGGATAGTTAGCTCTTCTTGTTGCATTGATCCCTTTACCAGTATGTAACGCCCTTCTTTGTCTCTTTTGATCTTTGTTGGATTAAAGTCTGTTTTATGGAGACTAGGATTGAGACTGTTACTTTTTGTTGTTGTTGTTGTTGCTTTCCATTTGCTTGGTAAATATTCCTCCATCCCTTTGTTTTGAGTTTTTGTGTTTCTTTGCATGTGAGATGGGTCTCCTGAATATGGCACACAATGGGTCTTGACACTTTATCCAGTTTGCCAGTCTGTGTCTTTTAACTGGGGCACTGAGCCCGTTTACATTTAAAGTTAATATTGTTAAGTGTGAATTTGATCCTGGCATTATGATGCTAGCTGCTTATTTTGCATGTTGGTTAATGCAGTATCTTCATAGTGTCAATGGTCTTTACAACTTTGTATGCTTCTGCAGTGGCTGGTACCGGTTGTTCCTTTCCATATTTAGTGCTTCCTTCAGGAGCTTTTTTAAGGCAGGCCTGGTGGTGACAAAATCTCTCAGCATTTTCTTGTCTGTAAAGGATTTTATTTCTCCTTTGCTTATGAATCTTAGTTTGGCTGGATATGAAATTCTGGGTTGAAAATTCTTTTATTTGAGAATGTGGAATTGGTCCCCACTCTCTTCTGGCTTGTATGGTTTCTGCAGAGATCCATTGTTGGTCTGATGGGCTTCCCTTTGTGAGCAACCCACACTTTCTCTCTGACTGCCCTTAACATTTTTTCCTGCATTTTAATCTGGGTGAATCTGACAATTATGTGTCTTAGGGTTGCTCTTCTCGAGTAGTATCTCAAGGTGTTCTCTGTATATCCTGAATTTGAATGTTGGCCTGTTTTGCTAGGTTGCTGAAGTACTCTTGGACAATATCCTGGAAAGTGTTTTCCAACTTAGTTCCATTCTTCCTGGCACTTTCAGGTACAACAATCAAATGTAGATTTGGTCTTTCACATAGTCCCATATTTCTTGGAGACTTTGTTCATTCCTTTTCGTTCTTTTTTCTCTAATCTTGTCTTCTCATTTTATTTGAGTTGTTCTTCAATCTGACATCCTTTCCTCCGGTTGATGGCTGCACCTATTGATACTTGTGCATGGTTTACAAAATTCTTGTGCTGTGTTTTTCAGCTCCATCAGGTCATTCATGTTCTTCTCTGAACTGGTTATTTTAGTTAGCAATTCGTCTAACCTTTTTTCAAGGTTCTTAGCTTCCTTGCATTGAGTTAGAACATGCTCCTTTAGCTCAGAGGAGTTTGTTATTACCCACCTTCTGAAACCTACTTCTGTCAATTCGTCAGACTCATTGTCTATCCAGTTTTGTTCCCTTGCTGGCCAGGAGTTTTGATCCTTTGGAGAAGAAGAGGCATTCTGGTTTTTGAAATGTTCAGCCTTTTTGTGCTGGTTTCTCCCTATCTTCGTGGATTTATCTACCTTTGGTCTTTGATGTTGGTGACATTCGGATGGGGTCTTTGAGTGAATGTGCTATTCCTTTCTGTTTGTTAGTTTTCCTTCTAATAGTAAGGGCCATCTGCTGCAGGTCTGCTGGAGTTTGCTTGAGGTTCACTCAAGACCCTGTTTGCCTGGATATCTCCAGCAGAGGTTGCAGAACATTAAAGATTGTTTCCTGTTTTTTCCTCTGGAAGTTTTGTCCCAGAAGGGCACCTGCCAGACACCAGCCAGAGCTCTCCTGTATAAGGTTGGCCTCTACTTGAAGGTGTCTCCCAGTCAGGATACATGGGGGTCAGGGACCCACTTGAGGAGGCAGTATGATCCTTAGCAGAGCTCAAACGCTATTCTGGGAGGTCCGTCGCTCTCTTCAGAGCCATCAGGCAGGGACATTTAAGTTTGCTGAGGCTGCACCCACAGCCACCCCTTCCCCCAGATGCTCTGTCCCAGGGTGATGGGTGTTTTATCTATAAGTCCTTGAGTGGGGCTATTGTCTTTCTTTCAGAGATACCCTGCCCAGAGAGGAGGAATCTAGAAAGGTAGTCTGGCCACAGCTGCCTTGCTGTGCTGCGGTGTGCTCCGCCCAGTTTGAACTTCTAGGTGGCTTTGTTTACACTGTGAGGGTAAAGCCACCTACTCACCTACTCGAGCCTCAGCAATGGTGCATGCTCCTCTCCCAACTAAGCTGGAGCATCCCAGGTGGATCTCAGACTGCTGCTGTGCTGGCAGTGAGAATTTCAAGCCAGTGGATCTCAGTTTGCTGGCCTCATAGGGGTGGGATGTGCCAAGCTAGATCACTTGGCTCCCTGGCTTCAGCCCCCTTTCCAGGGGTGTGAATGGTTCTGTCTCACTTTTTTTCCAGGTGCCACTGGGGTGTGGAAAAAGAAAAAGAAACAAAACAAAACAAAACAAAACAAAACTCCTACAGCTAGTTCAGCGTCTGCCTGAACAGTCACCCAGTTTTGTGCTTGAATCCCAGGGTCCTGGTGGCTTAGGCACTGGGGGGAATTTCCTGGTCTGCAGGTTGCGAAAACCATGGGAAAAGTGCAGTTTCTGGGCTGGAGTGCACTGTTCCTGAGGGTCAGTCCTTCATGGATTCCCTTGGGTAGGGGATAGATTTCCCCAACCCCTGGCATGTCCCAGGAGAAGCGACACCTCACGTTGCTTCGGCTCACCTTCTGTGGGCTGCACCTACTGTCCAACCAGCCCCAGTGAGATGAACCAAGTACCTCAGCTGGAAATGCAGATATCATCCACCTTCTGCATCCATCTCTCTGGGAGCTGCAGACTGGCACTGTTACTATTTGGCCATCTTGCCAGCAATCTCAACCACTATTGCTATTATTTTTATTGATTGATTGATTGACTGTGAGAGGGAGTCTCCCTCTGTTGTCCAGGCTCGAGTGCAGTGGCGCAATCTTGGCTCACTGCAACCTCTGCCTCCTGGTTTCAAGGGATTCCCCTGCCTCAGCCTCCCCAAGTATCTGGGACTACAGGTGCGTGCCACCACACCCAGCTAATTTTTGTATTTTTAGTAGAGACCAGGTTTCACCATGTTGGCCAAGTTGGTCTCAAACTCTTGACCTCACGTGATCCGTCCACCTTGGCCTCCCAAAGGCCACTATTATTTATTTGTCTTCTGCTATGAATATGAAATCTCTCTTTCTTCCAATTACATCCATCATTCCAACATTGTATGCATATTTAAACTGTTCTGTTAATTTTAAGCAATCTACATTAGAGCAATCTTTTCATCCTTCATCATTTCCATTCTGTTCTAAGATGTTAACCCATTTAAGCTTTTTCTACTGTAAACAGTCTAGATACAATTTACGAATATGTTGGCTTATAAACATTGGTTCATAAATCAAATTAGAATTCAGAGCATCCTTTATTTAGTTGCAATGGCCTGGAAATGCATAGGCCTAAATTTCAATTTTGTTTTGTCTCTGTCTAGTTTTGTAACAGATGGTAATCTATGTAACCTCTTTGAATTTCTAGTTTTGTAACTGGTAAAATTAGTGCAGTGAATTTGGCTATCACTGCTATTTTTCCAATTTTATAAAACATATAACTCACAGGGTAATTTTTAAGGAAAATTATGATTTGGAATATTAAGTAACTGTTACTTTTTAATACAAGCAAGAGATCAGTGTGGCTAGTTGTCAGTGGCAAAGTCCCTCTCACACACTCTTAATGTGATACTAAATTGTTATATTATTTGTGGAGCAATTTATCAATATATCAATCAAGAGCCCTAAAAATATTGATAGCCTTCATCTGATAATTATTAATCTCAGAGACTATTAAAAAATTACAATTTTCACAATGGATAAATGTTTGTATAAATAATATATTTCTAGTGAGATTATAGTAACAAAAATATAGTTTATACAGCAACAGAAGCATTGTATGAATCCATACAATGAACAATTATGTTGTCACTGAAATCATATAATTTTTTCACAAGATAAAATCTTTAATATCATTAATATTAATAAAAACAGTGATTTTAAGGTCATATAATATCTAAATGACAACAATGTGCATAAAAAAATAATGGATAGAAACATGCCAAAATGTTAACAATTATATTCCTTAGAAGATGGGATTATAAATAAATGTTTCAAAAGGGGGTGTTATTTTAATATTCAGAAAAATATTTTTAAAATAAACATAGGATGCTGCCTGCTAATAATTAGGACTCATGCTATTTCAGTTTTAATATATGGAAGTATGTTTTAATAGTATTCAAATCTGTCAGGAGTTTTAGGTATAAAGATATTATAGGTAGGAGTTTTCTTTATTTTGGAAGGTTTCATACACAGGATAGTTTTACCACTTTTTTGGAATATTTGAGGGGCTACTACAATTGCAAATGGCAGTTGTACTAGAACACTTTAGGGTACCTTCTAATTCTTAGAATCCAGGAACCTAGATAATTCTAAGAGCACTTTTCATCTCAAAATACCCTGTTTCCCACTGAAGCTAAGTTACCTGCCCAGTCCATTAAAGTCTATTGAAACAAACAAACAAAAAAACCCACCTCATTTATCTTGTCTACAATTGTAATAATGCAAAACTAAAACATTTACAATTTTTGTCCAATAATAGTGGTTCATTTATTTGTCTCTGTTTGACATTTAATTCACTTTGCCAAGTACTTAGCATATCCTATCAACAACCTTGTCAGATAGGTTATATTATTCCATTATGTAGGTGGAAAACTGAGGCTTAAGGAGGCTACAGGATTTTTTCCCCCACTCACAGAAGGAGTACACAGAATGGCTCAGTTTTCAATCTCATTCTTAGACATAATTCAACGTAGCTTTCTGCCTGGAACTACTAGGAACACAACTGTTCATGCCAGGGCTGGGGTAAAGGACTATGCTCAATATACTTTAAGTGAAAAAAAAAATGAGTTCAGGAACTTGTGATATAGCTTCAGCAATTTTCTAACAGTAAGAGGTAGTGCAATGTTTTTAGTGAGTAACTCTACTAGGAAGGGTGACTACAAGTCCTGTAGTTGTTTTCTCTGAAGGGGCAGGGATTGCAACTCTGTGTATGAGGAAAACGAAAGTATTTATGTAGGTGTCATCAGATGTGTATTACTCAGTTTTCTATTTTTAAATAATAAAATCTTTAAAAAAATACAATGCACAATCTAATTCAATTTCCTTTTGTACAACTAAAAAATTTCATTAGGTCTGAAAGCAACATTTTGGGTATGGTTACCCAAAACCAATGTCCATATGACATCAATCTATCAAAGGAGGAGGATTAAACAAGAAGAAAAAACTAATGAGTTGATTTCTTGATTCTTCCACTAACTAGTTACGTGACATCAGAGAAATTATTGAAATTATTTTTGGAATTTCATAGTTTGAGAGAGTCATGACTTATAGTTAATTCATAATTTCAGAGATCATGTATTTTTTTCAGCTTTATTATAAGGCATATAAATTTGAATGATTGTCTTAACACTTTAGAGTAATCCAAATGTTTCATATTGCCCTCACAATATTTCCGAGTATTATACTCACTATCATTCTAATATTTGGAATTCAATATGGATAAGCACAGAACTAAAATGTCTTTGTTTATGGTGTTACATTTATAAACATCGTATGTTCCACAATCAGATAAACACATTCACAACAAAGATACTTTACAAATCTGTAAAAAATATTTTATAACTATGTAAATGTAAAAGTGTCTTACTTTACAATCATCTCCCAGTGACAATTATTAACCTAAGTTTTCCAAAAACCTACATATTTTAGATGCTTATCAAGTAATTTGACACTCATAATAAGTATTACAGAATTGTTCATTTTCTTTACTTTGCTAGTATTCGGTTCTTCTGAGATACCATTTTAGCACATTAGTGATTTAGATATATATTGTATAACTGATTGTTTTATAGATGAAGGTCATTATTGTCTCTGTTCCATGATAGCATGGACCATGGAGCAAAAATGTATTTTACTCACACTAAAATATTACAGTGTGCTCTATTTTAATTTTTTGCTATATGACAAGGTGTACAAACTTATACATAGGAGAGTTTCAGAAGAATTACAAGCGTTGCATGGATTCTGTTCTTTATTGGGGGATATTTTGAATTATACCCTAAGCCAGGTGATCTCTCATTTGACTCTCTTCTCATACAACAATGCAGAAGGATGCTTAAGTCATCCATAAAAATGTAATAATGATCAGCTTGTTACCCTTTAAAGTCATGCCCTTGGGTTTTATTGAGGACTGATGCAAAGAACAGCCATATGCAGATGGCTTCTGCATCAGCTATAAAATCATTTTTGAAGGCATTATCCATTTACATTATTCAATGTTCCCTGTAAAGAAGACCTTGAGTTATATCCTTTGGAACATTACATCAAGGGAAAAATGGTTTCTGTGTAGAAATATTTTCATCCTCTTCCAATTAATAAAATCAAGTTTGTTTATTAATTTTTGCCCTGGGTGCCAGGGAGCTCAAAGTTGTATGTAATACTAAATCACATAACTTAGTAATTTTTTCTAACTAGCATATTTGACTCATAATTTTTTTTAATTTATTCTTGTCTATTGTAGGTAGATTTATATCATAAAATGTCTTAAACATTCTTGGAAATGAAAAGAATTTGGTAGAGTAGGAGATAACACTGACATTTTTTAGTCACCCACTCTGAGAAGCATTGTGTTAAATAAGTGGCAAATATAACTTAATCAGTATAATATTATTAGTGAGCTCATAACCCATACTTTATGAACTTTTAAAGAATATAAGATAACTAAATGTTAAGCTAATAACTCATAGTGACTTAAATTTGTAAACCAAGTTTGTCTCTAGCTTTAAAATATACCTTTTAAAACAAATATTTATGCTTTTTCCCCTAAAACATATATACCAATAATTGTAAAGATGAAGAAGGGATACAAACTACTTCCCACACAGGACCATGATGGAGATTACATGGGCAAATCACTCAGGACATATCCATATAGGCATATGATAATTTTGTTTTGAGATTGCTATAGCTTTTTCATTAACTATACATGAAAACATAGACTTTATCACTTATCAGAACAACTTAACTGTTTCCTTCCATAATCTTTATGACTCACCTGTGCTGTACACCAAGTGGAAAGGAAAGATGTGTGATATGTCAAGTAAAAAATATCAGTTTATAGAAATATTTATTTATAATAGCAGCATGTGGTTTCTTTTATTCATGATCCATCTAGATACATACAGCAACCCTTCCCTTCCCTAGGCTCATGGCAATATATAACTAAAGACAAGAAAATAAGGAGGCAGGATGTTCATTTTTAAGTCCTTTGCAATTTAGGGTCTATGCCAGTACCGGTTCTTTCTCCAAACCTCTCTAATTGCATATCACCATCATTCATAATGCACGATTTCTCTATTTTTGCCTGAAATTAAAAATACCTGCTTTTTCAAAAATATCTCTATCTGCAGTCCTGCTCAGAGATATTGATAAATTTGTTCTTGCATTAACATTTTTATAACTTCCCCAATTGATTATCATACACATCCAAGTTAGGAAAACAGTACTATAAAACTGGTTTTAAGGTGATTAATAAGGAAATAACTCTATGCCCACTCAAGACTCATCCCCTACACACTTACAGAAACATATATACACTCTCTTCTCCTTAATATTACCTGGTAGCATTTTTCAAACTCTTGATTCTTGTCTCTCAGACCACTCTGATCCTGATTGTGTTCTCTAAATTTAGTATTCATTTAAAATCCCTTCCTGGGATTACATCTCAGTTCTCATTAGTGGACTCTGTTATAGCTTACTTCTCTGGTGCCTATTTTCTCCTGTTGACTCAGATAGAAATATCTGTTGAAGGCTACATTCGAATTTAATCATCTCCATGGCCAGGTTCAGAACTCATTGTGGAGATGATGTAAGAAGGTTGTTTAAGGCACTCAATGTTTCAATAAATATGACCTTTCTTTTTTTTTACAAACTATATCTAACATATTAATGAGGAAGACAACAGACATCCAACTCCCTAGAAGTATTTTCTTATTTTAATGTTGTGCAAACTCTGTCATGAAAATGAGTTGAAGGGATTGACTCAAGCATGGACAAAAGATCTCTATCAGGAAATACAAAGAATTTTACCCCATGCATTTATGCCACCATTTTATAAAATTTAGTGGAAATAAATGTTTGGTTACTTTATTACAAACTACACCTAATGTATAAGAGGATTTTTAAAATCTAGTTTAATGTTTTTGGCAAATTCTTCTAAAGTAAATAATTCCAAAAGCATATTATTGTATTTTGGAACAGTTCACTGATCAAAAATTATACAATGGTTCCACATATCATCTCTGAGTGTTTATGACAATTGCACACAAAATAAATAGCTTCATATCAAAATTTGAACCACAGTTGGGAGCCAAATTAATCTGAAAGACGGCTTGCAAGAATCTTTAAGGTATGTATTTTTCCCAGTTTCCTCTAAAACTGCCTTTGTCATTTAATCCACATAATAGTTTCCACCATTATAAATTTATCAACCAGATTATTATTCATATGCATAGCATGCATAATTATAATTAATTTGCTGAAGGCTCATTTTGCTGCTTCTATTAATTACAATCTTATGGCTTTAAATATATCAGTGAGAAAAGGGGAGAACCTAATCTACTGATATATAGTAAACTAGTCCAATAAAGTGCATCACTCAAATGACACTCCCTGATAGTATCAGGGAGATAACTTAGTGTTTGAACATCAGCACTGAATTTTAAATTGTAACTAGTGAATCTAATGCTGCATAATTTTGCCCTCCTCTCTCTTTCTTCCAAATCTATTTTCAGCAATAAATCACTAGATCACAAAAAAGAATACAGGGCTAAAATATAGCAATAAAAGCCACAATCAGCAGTGTAAATTATGATTCCTAGGGAAGTTAATTAGGTTTTTAATTAAAACAAAATGAATTTTTCTTTCCAATTAAACAATCCCATCTCTTCCCCCAAAACCCTGCCTCACAAAACAACAACAACAAAACATATCCCAGGTTATTAAAATCCCATTCTGCTCATATGAAATGCAAAGATGTACAAGAAGAAAACTGAATAACTCATACATTTTTGCTATCGCTTCTGCTTGCTCTCTTTGAAACGTAAAACTCTCAACTAAAATAATCATGGTAGGAAAAACCCACTATATCCTAAAGAAACTGCAGGGGAGATCTTTGATAATTTATTGAAGACACTTTTAAGAGTGGGTAGTCTTTGATCATAAAAACCAATTTTCAAAAAATTTCTACCATTTTTCAAGGGAAAAGAAAGTGAGGGCTGTTTGGGGATATTAAACAACACTGTGTTTTTGAACAATAGACTCTTTCGTTTCTCAACAGGAACCTCAGGAGAGAACATTGCATTATAGCCCTGAGCAATGCCTAAGTAGTATTTTTAGTGGTTGTTTGAATTGAAGAGTCACTTATAAGAAATGTTTCCTGGCATTGAAAAACAAATATAAATGGTACATGCTCCAGGTTCCTTTGAAAGGTCTAGGAATCCTCAGATAAGCATTTTTTTTTGTTGTTGTGTATATTGTCATAACTGGTTCAGAATCTTGAACATTCTTCTTTCCAATAGTATGAACAAATATTCTTTATAGTGGGGTTACTATCAATCCCTGTGTTTTCCCATTGCCCCAGAGTAAATTATAATATACCCTTTCACTATCAAAAGTGGCCTGGTTTAGAGAATAAATTATATGGTGACCCTATTTACAGGGATATTTAATTTTTAAAACAAACAAAAATTTAAAAAAAAAACCACTTTTATCATATGTTTCTCTGAGGCTAATATTTGATTACTGTGCAAAGTGGATTTTCACTTTTGGATCAGAAATTTCACTTTTGGTAGGACACAAAACACATCAATATTTCATTACTGAACAACAAGATTTTCACTTTGGGGTCAGGATATTCTGTGACAAATTTTCAAACAGCTATAAGCCACTCTAGTGATATCCTATGTACATTAGGAAGAGCTGACATTAAAGTAACAGGTAAAATAAAATGCGAAAATTTGACCAGCATTTTGATGAGTCACATTTGTATACATTTTACATTGCATAAAATAGATCCAACAATAGGTATAAAATATGTCCAATAAAATTAATGCATTACAAACAAATTACACATTAGCACATATTTATATCATAAAAATTGGCCAATTTTCCACATTTCTAGGTTCCTAAAAGTTGTTGCATGGTGAATTTAAACTCACTACTCCAATAAGCTCCAAGTGGAACTTTTCTGCATGATAGAGTAAGAACAGGAACTGAGAGTTAATACAATCTCTACAGGATATCTACCATAAAGATTATATATATGTAAATCCTTGAGAAAACATGACTATGAGTTCTGGAGAAAGATTTAGCTCTTGTCTACAATTTAATGTTTAAAAATTCAATATAGTATGTATCAGGTGAATTAAAATAAAAATTGAAGTTGGTAAATACAAAAATAATTTTTAGAAAGATTATTCTATGTAATATGAAAAAGCTGTGCTTAGCCATGTCCATCAGTATGACACACTAGATACACTGCTGCCCCTTATTTTATTGAATTATATATGTAAAACACGTATATGTTTATACACATACAAGCACACACAGACATGTATATACTGAAATATACCAGAAACACACACATATGCATTTTCTTAAAGGAAATTCTGAGTTGGCAAGAACAAAAAGATTACTAAAACACACACACACACACACACACACACACACACACACACACACACACACCAAGCCAAGACGGGAATCCAGAAAGAAAACTGTCATAAAGTTGGCCCTTTCTTGAGATTATGGTAAAGCTGATCTTCAATTTTCAGCTTCTTATAGGACTTGGGAGATAAATAGCAAGGTCAGTTTCATTCAAGTGAGGCAGTTTAATAGAAGGACTTTTATTAAATAAGGGATATCTGCAGTGTAACGCCTTATTGTTTAGGTGCAATAAGTTCCCTTTCTAATAACCCTGGGGAAAAAGGTCATAGGGTAGGTTCTCAATTCTGATGGCTAATTTTATGTTTCAACTTGCCTGAGCCACAGTGTCAAATATTTGTTTAAACATTATTTTCAGTGTGTCTGTAACGTTGTTCCTAAATGAGATGAACATTTGAATCAGTAGACTGAGTAAAATAGATGGATCAACCAATGTGGATGGTGTAGGGGTCACCCAATCTGTTGAAGGCCTAAATGGAACAAAAGGCTTAGTAAGAAGGAATTTGTTCCTTCTGCCTATTTCCCAGCTAGGACATAACTATTTTTCTGCACTCAGACTGGAATTTATCATCTCTCCTAGTTCTCAGAGCCTAGTACTCAGGCTAGAACTGCATCATTGGCTCTCCTGGGTTGCTATACATAGATATGACATATATATATATATCAACTGTTCTGTGTTTTAGGAGAACACTGGTTAATATATCAATAAATACAGAAATTAAGATTAAGGATAAAAAAACTTAGGTGCAAGTAGTTTAATTGGTAGATAATCTTGGACGGACAAGTGATAAAATAAGAAAAATGAAGCAGGGAAGAAAGAAAGCCCAAAAAAGGGGTAATTAACAAGCAACAGTGAGTAAGTGATGCTCAATTACAGTAGTAACCCAATAAATTGTTTGGAACATGCTTCATTATTATGTTAACTGAAGGAAAGAATGGTGTGTAATTAATGCATTGACACTCCCACCCCCACTGAGGATTGCTCTGAAATGTTAACTTCCTCCATTACTGGGTTTGCTTGCCTGAGGCCCAGCCAGCTCCTATGGTGTTGAAGAAAGGCTTCAGCCAGAGAAGAAGAGGTACTCAGGTACATTAGTTGGGAAACATCCAGCTGCTAGAAACTGTGTTTATGTGTAACTGTACATGAACTTGGTTGAGACAAAGGGATATGTGGTGGATGACGAATGCAAAATTTGTAAAGCACTTCTACAAAATGAAACGGTTACTATAAAAATTATTTCTAGAGAAACTGAAACTCTTCACAAATATCAAATATCCAAATATGCAGATTAAGTTAAAAGAAATTTGGTTTTCAATAAAAATGTCACAACAGAAGAACAGAGATAGAATAAACAAGTGGCAGGAAAATACAATATTTTTATAACCAGAATATAAAAGCAATTGTGTTTGATATATTTTAAATATAATGGAGGATGTCAAGTGGAACAAAATAATAATAGAGGCAATAAATTTCCAACAAAATTGGAAAATGGACCAAATATTTCCAAGTATGAAAATAATAAAAATCACTATTAGAAGAACCTCACTTAGCTTCTAACCAGAATGGAGTAACAGAAATCAACTTTACCCTCTCATTCAAATCAACCAAAAAACAAAATGTGTATGAAACAGTTGTTAACAAGGGATTGGACATCAAAAAATAAAGTATACTGATCCCTGAGTAAAGAGAAACAAACAAGGTATGCCTTATAATTGCCCTAGATTGTTGTCTTGAGCTTCCAGCCATGGTGCGCAGAGGGGTTCATCAGGATAATCCTGGCATACTCAGAGGCAAAAATTACAGTTTGAAGAGACTCGGATATTAAAGAAATGTTGGGATTATCAGTCTGGAACTTTAAAATTACTCTATTAATATGCTGATAACCTTTATGAATAAAGTTTACAGCATGGGAGAACATATGGGCAATACATACAAAGAGACAGAAAATCTAAGAAAGAACCAAAAAGTAATGCTACAAATCCAAAACACTGTAACAGAAATGAAGAATGCATTTGATGGGTTTGTTGGGATACTTGCCATGGCAAAGAAAAAAAAATCTTTCTTTGAGATTAAAAATATTTCAATAGAAACTTCCAAATCCAGAAGGTTAAGAGAAAAAAAGACTAGGAAAAAAAAAACCCAGAACAGATTATTCAAGAAGTGTGAACATCTACAAAGGTATAACTTAATGACAATGGGAATACCAGAAGAAAAAGAAAAAGAAAAAGAAAAAGAGACAGAATAAATATTTGAAACAATAATGACTAAAAATGTTCCCAAATTAATGTCAGATATCAAACCACAGATCCAGAAAACTGAGAAAACTCCAAGCAGGGTAAATGTCAAGAACCAAACCAAGACAAACCTATTCCTAGGCACATTATTTTCAAACTCTAGAAAATAGTAGATAAAAAATTCTGAAAGAAGTCAGATAAGAAATACAACTTACCCAGAACTAAAGCAACAATAAGAACTAAATCTGACTTCTGCTCAAAAGCCATGCAAACAGGAAGATAATGGAGTAAAACATAATGTATTAAGCATAACAACTACCAACTTGGAATTCTGTACCCTGTGAAATTATCCTTCAAAAGTGAAAGAGAAATAAAGACTTGCAGACAAATAAAGCGAGGGAGTTTATTGTCAGTAGAACTGCCTTGCAAGAGAGGTTAATAAGTTCTTTAAAGAGAAAGAAATGATATTGATTAGAAATTCAGATCTACAGAAAGAAATGAAAAGCATCAGAGAAGGGATAAGGGAAGGTAAAATAAAAAATATTATTTTATTTTTAATTGATCTAAGACATAACAGTTTGTTCATAACAATAACAGCAACAATGTATTTGATTATATATACTTATCACACACACATATATGCTTCTTTATAAGTGAAACGAATAACAGCAATAATGCAAAGAGGAATAAATTAATATTATTTTGTTATTAAAAAGATGCTGCAGTACCTATAATGTGAGGTTCAGTGTTACTTGAAAGTAGATTTAGATTAATTTTAATGATATTCTTCAAACTGTAGGGAAAACGTTAAAAAAATTTTTAAAAAGCTATATATGCTAATATGCAAAATAACTGATATGCTAAGAAAGCAGAGAAAACTGAATCATATAAAGTGCACAATTAAAATAACAAAAGCCAGAACAGAGAATGGAAGAAAAAAAACGGGAATAAAGAACAGAAGACCAAGCAGAAAACAGAAACAAATATGTAAATATTAATCCAACTATATCAATAATTACTTTGAATATCAAGGGTCTAAATGCACCAATTAAAAGTCAGACATTGTCAGAGTGGATCCAAAGCAAGACTCAACTATATGTTGTGTATAAGAAACACACTTTAAATATAAAGAAACATATAGATTAAAAGAAAAGGGATGGAGAAAGATACACTATGCTAACACTAATCTAAAGATATTAAATTAAAATAGACTTCAGAACAAGAAAGTGATTATGGATAAAGAGTTCCATCCTTCAAAAATATTTAACAACCCTTAACGTGTATGCACCTAATAACGGAGCATCAAAATATATGAGATGAAAACTGGTAGAATTGCAAGCAGAAATATGTGAATCTACTATAATAGTTGAGGACTTTAACACTTCTCTATTGGAAATGGACAGATTCAGCAAACAGAAACTCAACAAGGATGCAGTGGAGCTCAAAAATATTATTGAATCAACTGGGTATAAAGGACATCTATATATTACCTTATCTTAGAATAGCAGAATATACATTCTTCTCAAGCTTGAATGGAACATTCTCCAGGAGAAAACACACTCTGGACAATAAAACACACTTTAAATTTAAAACACATCCAGAATATCCAACACAATATTGAAGGAGAAAAACAGAATCAGAGGACTGATACTAGTCGCCTCAGGAATTACTACAAAGCAACAGCAATCAAAACAGTGTAGTAGTGGTGATAAAAGTAGTCAAACAGATCAGTGGAACAGAATGGAGATCTCAGAATTAGTCACACAAAAATATAGTTAACTGAACTTTAACAGATACTCTAACTCATTGCTGGTGGGAATGCAAAATGGCACAGCCACTTTGGAAGACCATTTGGCAATGGCAATCGAGAAAAAAAGTACAACGGAGAAAACAGTCTTTTCAATAAATGGTGTTTGGACAACTCAACATCCACACACCAACAACAGCAACAACAAAAAAGGAATCTAGACTTTACACATTTCACAAAAATTAACTTGAAATGGATCACAGACCTAAATGTATAATGCAAAACTATAAAACTTCTCGAGCATAACACAGAAGAAAATCTAGATAATCTTATGTTTGGTGATTACCTTTTAGATATAACGGCAAAGCCACAAGCCATGAAGGAAATGATTGAAAAACCGAACTTCATTAAAATTAACAATTTCTGCTTTGTAAAAGACTTGATTGAGAAAATGAAAAGACAAGGTACAGATTGGAGAAGATATTTGCAAAATACATGTCTGACAAAGATATGCTATCCAAAATATAAAAATAACTCCTAAAAGTCAGTAATAAGAAAAGAACAACCCAATTAAAAAATATACAAAAGTAATGAACAGACACCTCACCAAACAAGTTATACAAATGGCAAATAAGCATATGCAAACATGTTCTACATCAAATATCATCAGGAAAAACAAATTAAAACAATAAGGTAATACCACTATACGCCATTAGTCGGGTAAAAATCCAGAACACCTACAAAAATCAGGATATTGATGAGATATTAGAAATCCCATGTTCATTGAAGCATGATTGAGAATAGCAAAAGTATGGAAGCAACCTAATTGTACAACAACAGATAAGCGAATAAAGAAGTGATATATATCACTTTTTCTTTATTTGCTTATCTGTTGTAAACATAATATATACATTATATATTATATATACATATAATATATACATTATGTATATTATATATGTATATACACATACACAATGGAATACTAGGCAGCTTTTAAAAAGAAGGAAATTCTGCAATATGAGACAATGTGGATGAACCTTAAGGATATTTTGCAAAGTGAAATAGGACAGTCACATAAAGACAAAACTGTATGACCCCACATATATGAGGTATTTAACATATTCAAATGCATAGACTGAAAGAGTAGAATGATGGTTTCCAGGGGTTAGGGAGAGGGAAAAATAGGGATTTATTCATCAAAAAGCATAAAATTTAAGAAAGATAAATAAGCTCTAGAGATCTGCTGGACAATATTGTACCTACAGTTTACAAAAATGTATTGTACACTTAAAATTTTGTAAAGACAATAGACCTTGTGTTAAGTATTTTACTGTAATAAAATAAAAAGCTTTAAAAAAGAAATACAGTTTTACAATATTAAAGAAAAAACATTTACCTAAGCAATGATTTTTTAAAGGGAGTAAAGATAATTCTTAATTTCCTCTTGCTGAGATAATACAGCAAGAAAGACTTCAGGTAGACATTTCAATGTAAGAATTATATAAATTATGGAAAGTTTGATCAGATATACCTAGGAGGCAACAGGTAAAGAGCAAACTTACTGAGCAGAAATATATCCCAGCATTTCTGGCTCCAGGGCACTGCTCAGATGCTCACCATCATCAGTGTTCATTCATTCACCAAACCCCAGGAGAATAAAAGAGCCTATCAGCTTTATGATGGTCTGATTGGTGTTTGTGTAAATCACTGACTAAGCCTTTTGTAGAGAGAAAAGAAGCAGGACATTTTGGCTATATGCTATTATTCATTTGTCTTCACCTCTGGGTTTACCTCCATCCAAGCCTTGGAAGTGACTTAGCACAAAACACATCCAAATCTCATGGCTGGGGCACAAGTCTTGGCATTATTATCTCAGTACCTGTGTCTCTCATTGATTTTTCTGTCTCCCTTGCCTCGACGTGACTTAAAGTTTGTGTGAATATAAAGAAGTTTCATATTTCTGTAAGTTTTTAAATATTAAGCAAAGAAAAAGGCAAAATGTTAATGTTATCAAAGTTTTTCTTAAGAATCCCATAGTTTGTCCCTTTTAACACAGTATATCTGCTCTCAAAATATGTAGCAAAATATTTTTGCTCCAATGCTGGAATATATCATTTTTGTCTTTGAGTACCAGATATAATTGTTGACTTGTGTTTTGCTGCAATGTTGTACCCAAACAAACAAAAAACAAACTTCTCTTTCAACTGTAGACTCACTAAACCCTCACAGACTCACTAAACTCTCAACCAAAAAAAAAAATTTTTTAATAAAAGTCTCAGGGAAAAAAGGCTGACTGAAAACAGTAGATTTATGCACTATCTCTCAAATACTCTGAAACATAGGCTCATTGTATGAACATGAATAGTTATAGAATGGTCTTGATTGTTCAAGCTGTTATTTTTTTTCTTTATGCTTCCAATAGAGCTGGTATGGTTTAATTTTCAAAAATTAATATGCATGAGACACTGTTTCATTGTTCCTGGTTCATATGAGCCCACTTGGACTTCTGCCACATACCTTCTCTCTGCAACCTGCCCCCTACTTCACTTTTCCTTTTTTTTACTATGCCATTCACAGCTCATCACCAGGCCCTGACATACCGTATTCATTTTGTCTGTACTTCACATTTGCTGGTCTCACTTGTCAGCCTCTACTTCACTCTGACCTTCCATGTGTCAAATGTGGCAGATTCCTAATAGCCAATATCAAACATACAACTGATCTAAATCAGTAGTTTCTGACTCCACTCATCACATAATTATCCTCCATCAAGTTAATCACACCTAATATTTTGGATTATGTTTTGGGTTTGGGTTTGTGTGTGTGTGTTGGCTATTGCTTTTGTTGTTGTTGTTCTAATTGTGCTTCTGGTCCTATGCCTGATTTCTACTGTGGGGATAAAACAGTGTCCTTACATTGTCAGTGACCATATTGAGATTTATAACTACAGGCCAGGGTGGGATCAGCAGAAGACAGCATGACTAAGCTAAAAATGCACCAGGCTTACCAGTGATGGTGTGAACAGTAGTGATTAGGCAAAAGGATGAAGATCACCAGTTAAATGTGCAATCCCAAAGCCAAAGCCATCTTTATGAGCATGACTCCAGAAACTATGTCTGACTATAAAAGGGAACAGTCAAATGAAAAAACAAACAAATAAAAAATACCATGCCTTTCAGGCCTCTGGTTCCTCTGGTCCAATGTTCCCCTTGCCTCCCCTGGCCTCTTTGTTTTCTGGTAGACTTTCTCTCATCCTTCAAAACTCCACTTAGTTGTCCCCACAATGATATCTTTCAGAGTCTCAAAGAGTAATCTCTACTTTCTGTTTTCTATTTCCTTATGGAAATTTCTTCACTGTTCAGTTGAGGCACTTATTACATACAGTAACATGCACTCTTTCTTTTCTCTGTATTGAGAACTTTATATGCTTAGAAAAATACTCTTGATTGTAATGGGTAATTTCTTTCATATATTTTTAAAATCACTATTCTTGTTTGCTCATGAGGATTTTCGCACATATACACATAACAATCCAACTTATAAATGCAAAAATCTTAAAGAAACTCTAGTAAACAGAATGGTGAAAGTTTTAAAAATGTTATAATATGACATATTGAATTTATTATAGAACACAAGTTATGTTTTAACTTTAAAAAATTTAATTGCCTCATTAATAAATCTAAAAAGAAAAATAACATATCTCAAATTATATACAAAACTGAAAAAGTCAATAGCCATCCATTAAATAAGCTCTTAGCAAACAAAGAATCTTTTAAAATACTCATAACTGAAAAAAGCAAACATCATACTTCTTTGTGATATAATGATAATAGCCATCAAAGTTAGCTTGGATTGATTGAAAAAACAAGTCACATTATAATTTTTAACAGGTAATATGTTTGTCTATTAATAAAATGAAAAATAAACTACTCATTATTTTAATTAACAGTTCATTTTTACAGATTTTCTCAATAGTAACTTTGCTTGCAAAATAATTTGAATGCCTATATAATAGCAAGATAAATCTAAAATATGTTTTTAAAATATTTAAACAGCATTAAATGTTAAATACATCAGAATGCATCTAATAAATATGCAAATTATACAAAATATTAATGTTTTATTGGAAAAACATTAAAGAAGATCTAAATGAGGAGATATACCACTTTAAGAAATTACAAGATTCAGGATTATGATGTTAAGTATTGCCAAATTAATCAATAGAGTCAATGTAATATTAATAAAAATCTAATTTTGTTGTTTTGTTTTGCTTTTTAGAACTAGACAAGATTAAAGTACAAACTATTCCAAGATACTCTTGAAGAAGATCAAGGTGGATGAACTTGCCCTACAGTTTGGAAATTAAGATCTAAAGATGTTAAAATAGAGATGAACAAAGAGACTAATAATGGAATAAAATAGAGAGCACAGAAATACATTCATGGAAACATGATTTATGACACAATTGCAATTACCCCAAATGGAGAATAAATGGTCATTTATATTATATGGTGTTGAGAGAATTGCATATCCTTGTGAGAGAAAATATAAAATTGTATCCTTATGTCACATTAAGCATGTAATGCCATACCAGATGAATTAAAGACTTAAATAGTGATACAGTTTGAATATATGTCTCTGCCAAATCTCATGTTGAATTGTAATCCCCAGTGCTGGAGATGGGGTCTAGTAAGAGGTGTCTGGATCATGGGGACAGATCCCTCATGATTTGGTGCTGATCTTGTGATAGTGACTGAGTTCTCCTTAGATCTTGTCTTTTAAAAGTGTGTGGCACTCCCCCAAAACACCCTTGCTCCTACATTTACCATGTGAGATACCTGCTCCTCCCTCAATCTTCCACCATTATTACAGACTTCTTGAGGCCTCACTGGAAGCCGATGCCAGCACTGTGCTTCCTGTACATCCTGCAGAACCATGAGGAATTTAAACCTCTATTTAAATCAAGTATCCAGTTTCAGGTATTTCTTTATAGCAATGTAAGAATGGCTCAACACAAATATGGAAAAAAGTCAAATTAAAGATGAAACCCAGTCTTCTGCTTGGCAAGAACTCCAGAAATTGTCCATATCCTCTGGAAACAAACATATTGCCCACTTTTTTCCCTAATATAAAAACTTTGTCTCATGTTTTGATGAGCCTATCAATCTCGTCATGCTTTCTGAATCATTTCCTATAATGCTCTATTCTCTCCTGTTTTAAATCCAATCCAGAAATTAATTACTAATTCTTCAAAAAATATTGCCCACTTCCTTACCAAGATTTACTTTTCCCTTTTCTAAATTTAATTTTTATTTAATGCCTACATCAACATTTACAAATACGTGTTTCACAAAAATTTTTGAGAGAAAACAGGGTTCTGTAGTCAAACAAGTTTGGGAACCACTGCAAACTTATGCTTCCTATTAGACATTCTATGTGTATTACTGTAAAGTTCTGAAAAGCTCTACAATATTAAAATTTTTTTAAAGACTGATTAACTTTGCTGAAGCAAATACCTGCCTAATTATTCAGCCACAGAATCCTTTATTTGAAGACCATCTAGACATCCTTCCTGGAATAAATTTAGCAATATATATCTGTACATCTAGGGGACAAATTCTAATAAAATTGTCCAGTATCTTTAATTTTATCAGGTAATTATCATGCTTTGTGTATATTTCAAAATTATATATAAATATTTCATGATTTCCTCATCTTCCTTACAAATATTCTTCACAGGGGCAAATATCACATAAAAATTTAAAATTTGAGACAATTAAATTACATTTTCTAATTGAATCTTCACATCGTGATTTATGCTATATTAAAAATCCATTTTACTGAAAAGGACATGAGGTTTATAAAATTTTAGAAGTACCAGCACCTGGCAATTCTGAGTTCTAAAAATTATTATTGAATTGAATAGCCTATTTGGTCATTACTCATCAGGCCTATGTAAATTAATTTCTGTAGTTACCTTAGAATGAATAACACATATAAAAACATGGAATCATAAATTGGTAGAATTCTATTGCATTAATCATTATGTAACTTTCTATATTACTTGGCTGCTCTGGAATCTTCTGTCAAATAGTTCTTAAGATAGGCAATTGGTGTGCTGAATACAGTAACCACATATCAAAAAATCTTTGCCTTTGTATTTACATGGAGAACTTTTTGAGAAGCAATATTTCCAGAAATGGAACTCAATATAGAAAGATATTGAGATACATATAAATGTCAAAGATAAACATGATAACATTAATATAATGGAGAAGTTAAAATTAAATCATAATAGCACAAATAAGTTTTGAATTGCATCTCTGAAGGTTGAGGTAATATCTATAATTGTCAGAAAACAAAGTTCTCTTTCATATTTCTTATTTTTATTCTAGGCAATACCTAAATATTATAAATGCGGTTATATTCAGTGTGAATACTTTACGTCATTTTTCAGAGTTTGCAACTAGCAGATATTATATGGTATACTACTGAAACAAAAAGACTATCTGAATAGAAATAAAAAGAAGATAAAACTATTCTGCATATCTGGGCTTTTCTTCTGATTACTATATAATTCATAAATGCATAGGGTTGTAGTTAAGCAAAGCTTTCATTGTGGTATATAAATATTAAACTAATATCTCTATATATCTATGTAGCAATATATAGAGATACACAAATGTGTATTTACATACATTTATGTAGCATTGAGAAATATTCACTTGCATATAATTTATTTAAACTTGGTCTTCTGGAACCATAGAAGGACATAAGCAAATGCATGATGACACTGTATATAATACCATGTAAACAGTAGATTCATTCATTCATTCATTTGAGACAGAGTCTTACTGTGTCTCCTGGGCTGGAGGGAAGTGGCGTGATCTCAGCTCATGGCAACCTCTGCCTCCCAGATTCAAGCGATTCTCCTGCCTCAGCCTCCTGAGTAGCTGGGATTACAGGCCTGCTCTATCACGCTGGGCTAATTTTTGTATTTTTAGTAGAGACGGTATTTCACCATGTTGGCCAGACTGGTCTCAAACTACTGACCTCAAGTCATCCACATACCTCCACCTCCCAAAGTTCTGGGATTACAGGTGTGAGCCACTGTGCCCAGCCAAAACAGTATTTTTAATTATTAGAGTTGCAGATTACAAAGGTCTGAATATCCCTTACTTTTATATAAGTCTTCACAGTCTTAAGAATTTTATATACACTAACTAATTTGTTAGTTACAAATTATTTGTAAGAATGTCAAATGCAATAACTAATTGGCTAAAAGAATTTAATCAACCAGGTAGAACAGATTTTCTCCTCTTAGTTTTGTGAGAGGTGAAGGAGAGGCTCAGGAAGGTGAAATGGCTTGCACAAATGCACAGAGACACTTTGTGGTACAGTTCACCCAAGAGTAGATTTAGTTCATAACAACTGAACTGCAATTCCTCTACATTCTGAAAGACACATCTTGAGGAATGGAAACAAATTAACGGTAGCTAATATTCTGAAGCATAATGAAAGTATCTTAGCTCTCTAACTCACAGATCAAACATATCTAGTAAATTTTAAAAATTCGATTTCACAGGTAAGAAAATTAAAGCCCAGATATAGAAACAATTGGTTATCAATAGAAAATAAAATGGATCTTTCAAGAGGCAAACATAAAGATTTGTTATGTAAGATATTTTCTGGGGGAAATATTTGTGAGTGGGTAAAAGAGGGAACAAAGCTGAGGAAGTGGGGACACATATAAAACTGTGAGACAGATCGGAACCTGGGAAGAAAGTAGAAAGAAGACAGAGCTTGGTAGAAAGAGTCTTAAATTGCAGTTGATGTTTGGTTTTTGTTGTTGTTGTTTGTCTGTTTTTTAATTTTAGCTAAGTCAATGGTGTGTCCTTAAGTCAAACTCTCAAGCAATTAAACTTTTTATGTCAGGATATTTTAGTAGGACATATTCATGGTCACCATATACCTTAACTTCACACCATGCACAGAAACCATTTTATAGTAGAGTGAAAAATTAGGAAAAACTACAAAAATTTTAAAAGGTGATATAGAAATACATCTTTTTTGGAGTAGGTAAGTTCTTTTTGAACAAGACACATTAAATACTAATACCATAGGAAAATACTTTAAATCTCACTACATTAAAATTAATAATTTCTGACCGTAATAGGTACTATAAATAGGTGAAATAGCACGCCACAGGCTAAGCATGTTATTGGTGTTATGTAACCAATAAAGATCTGGGATCCAAAACCAATTACATTGACAACAGCTAGGAGTATTGAATAGGAATTTCACAAAGGGGAGGCTCATATAGCCAATAGGCATACGTGATCAATAACCACTTTAATAATAAGGAAAACCCAACTCAAAAGATGATATGATGAATTACAAACCCTACAGTTTGGCAAAAAAATAATAACTGACAATAAAAAAAAAAAAAATGTGACATGGGAGAAATGAGAAGTCCTGCTGTGAGAAGGTATATTGGTACAATGGAAAAAGGCAGGCATTAACTAATGAAATTATAGATACACACACTACATCGCCCAACATTTTTATACCTAGTTATATATCTTCATGCCAAGAGACACATGTAGGAATGTTCAGAATAATTTTTTTTTTTTTTTTTTTTAGACAGAGTCTGGCCTTCTTGCCCAGGCTGGAGTACAGTGGTGTGATCTCAGCTCACTGCAACCTCTGCCTCCCAGGTTCAAGCGATACTCATGCCTCAGCCTCCTGAGTAGCTGGAATTACAGGTATGCGCCACCATGCCCAGCTAATTTTTGTATATTTAGTAGAGATGGGGTTTCACCATGTTGGTCAGGATGGTCTCAAATGCCTGACCTCAAGTGATCCACCTGCCTCAGTCTCCCAAAGTGCTGGGATTACAAGCATGAGCTACCACACCTGGCCAGAGTAGATGTTTCTTAAGAGAGGCTCATACTGGGGGATAAGGCAAAGGGAATTGCTCATGGACAGTAGATTAAATAAATAATAAATAGCAGTATAATCAAGACATTAAATGCCACACAACATTGAAAGTGAATGATCTAAAGCTGTAAATTCAGCACTGACCAATCCACAAACTAACAATGAGCAAAAGAAACAAGTTGCAGAACAAGAAATCAACCTGATTTTTATAGAAGTGAGCGAACCTATACTGTATTGTTAAGGAAATTCATACATGTGGGGTAGAATTATAAGGAAAAGCAAGGAAATTATTACAGAAATATAGCATTACCTCTGGGGAAAGGGGTTGGAAAGAGGGAGATAGGAAGTGGAGGGAAGACATGCAGATTTGTTCTAAAAGGTTAATGGATATACGTCAGTGCTAGGTTAACTTTTTTCTTCCACATATGTATGTTTTATATTCCTATTTGTTTGTATGTTTCACACAATTAATAGACCATAAAAGAAAGTAAAACTCAAAGACGATGAGTGACTTATTCAAGGTCACAGTTGATAAGAAGTAATAAAATTAAAATTCGATGTGATCTGATTCTAAAACTTACACTCTTTCTTCACAAACTGTCAATGAATTAATTTTCTCACATATCTACATAATTGTTGTCCTCTTCAAAAGTACAGTCTTCATTTGGAATGCATATTTTAGTCATGTATAGAGGAACAAACTTGTTTTAAAATCATATTTATTTTTTCCCCATAGTCAGAAGGTATGTTGAGCCTTCTTCAGAGGACAGACATTACTTTTAATATCTCCATCTCTACTTTCTTGTTTTCAGTTTATAAACACAGGTCCCTCCATCTCAGACAAATTATCAACTATTAATTTTTGGCTTAAGCCTCCTTTTTATAGACAAGCTTATGAAAAATTAAGAGAAAGAAAGAGAGCATGCCAGACCTTCTGCCTGTAACATTCTCTCCCTATCACCTCCTCTCTTTCTGCCTTTCAAGTAGCCAACACATAATTAACCTTCAATCATTTTTCTAACATTTATCGAGCATGGAATTCTTCTCCAAATACTTTAGGTTAACTCTTTCGTTATACTCTCATGGAAACGGTATGAGCAGGTACATTTGTACCTAGTTTATTGATAGGACAATGAGAACTGAAGGCACTGAGAAGAGAAACATGCCCATGACAGTATGCTCAGCAAATGGTGACGTGTAGACAGAAGAGAGAAGACATACAGCCTGCCTCTGAAATCTTAAAACCTTTTCCCTATCACTTGATCCAGGCTCCATCTCTCTGGGTTAGAATTTCTACTCATGGGTTCCCATATTACCCAGTGAATATATCTGTCATAATGTCAAAGCATAAATGCTGACAGTGTGGATGTAGGATGTGGGACTCAAACTACCTGGAATAAAATATTTTCTTTGCTATCTGCTTGGTATAGTTACCAAATTTTCAAGTAAATTTATGAAATATCTGGAAAATGGTGGCAAAACTATGTACCTCATGGTTGTGTTGAGTTTTAAATGAAATATGAGTGAAGTACTTAAACTAGTGTTTAAAACATAGTGAATGTTCAGTAAAAGTTATTTCTCTGTTATATTTGCAAATAGGAAAGACAAACATCTTTCTGCTCACCATTTGTTACCTTTACAAGGTATGAACAAATCAATATGGGTTACTTCAATAAGCGGGGGGTGTTTCTGTCATTAAGAATCTATTTATTATTTCATCAGGTACTGAACTAGAGGGGAAATGGGGGCACTCAAGCTCTTTCTGTTTTCTGGCGAATACAGGAGCTTGCAGGTCTACCATCTGCTTAAATTTTCAGAAGCATTGAGGTAGTAAAGTATGTGAAAGGCAAGATAATCAAGATTGCCATTTGTTTGCCCAACCAACATTTATTTATTTATTTATTTTTATTTATTTACTATACTTTAAGTTCTAGGGTACATGTGCACAACGTGCAGGTTTGTTACATATGTATACATGTGCCATGTTGGTGTGCTGCACCCATTAACTCGTCATTTACATTAGGTATTTCTCCTAATGCTATCCCTCTCCCCTCCCCCCACTCCACGACAGGCCCCGACCAACACCCATTTATTAACATCTCTTTATCCTTGCAAATCCCACTGTTGAGACAGATGAAATTCTGACCAGTGGAGAAGTAATTCCCAGAAGTTTCTTTAATGATCTGCTGTTCTTCAAGATTCTAGAAAGTATATTTAAACTCTCCTTAGACAGAGTTAAACATACAGTGGCTTTTGCATGGTGAAGCAGAGATTAATAATATAGAGAAACCCTAAAAGGACTGTAAAATGACAAAATTATAAATGCAGTTAAATATAAACCATCCTAACATATCTGTGCAACTTAAGACAGAAGCAGTTAAGATATTTCAGAATATTAATTCATGATTACGATAGAAAAAAATATCTTTCTGGAAAGTCTTTACTAATAGAATTATTTAAATTTTATTTTGTAAACTTTCCACTGTCTTAAAAACCAAACATTTTCCAAATTATTATGTAATGTTCTCCTACATTCAATCTTTCTTTCATCTGTATTATCTTTTCATGTTTTTAAGCTCTGAACTTTGCTTAGAAGAGAAGCAGCTTGTTTCCAACATATTTTACCACTTCTTAAGAATAATCCATTTATATTAATTTTGAAAGAAGATTTTTAAAATTTTTTAAATGCTAAATATTGAAATAAAACACAAATTTACTTATGTAAAAAGATATTTCAAGGAAATTTCAGTATAAATTACTACAGGCTGCAGCCACATTTTTAAAATAGCTTAATGTATGGGATCACAGTATTTATTAGTGGTGTAGCTTAATTAGTGGAAATGAGCTTTATCAGCATAAGATTTATCATTTATAAAACAGAAGTTATACTATATACCATATGGATATAGAGTGGTGAATGAAACAATTGAATGTATAAATTCACTATCATATTTCTTAGGTTACAAAGGCACTCAATTCATATGCCATAAGACCACGTTTTAACATTCTTCGCAGTCCCCTGCATCCACACCCTTTAACATATAACTCTGTAGATCTACTACCCCTTGACTTTGAGCTTGTCCACATAACTTACTTCAACCTATGGGATGCTACAACAAATGATACAATAAGAGGCTTAAAATGTGCCTGTGCCATTGGGCTTGATATCTGCATAGGAAAAGCTACCACGTCCTGTTAGTCTGGAAGCTACACATGAAGCACATGTGAGCTTGATTCTAAGTGAGGAGCCATAGCTTGGAGCAGGCCCACTTAGCCAAATGACACAGGTGTATGATGGAAAATAAATAATTGTGTTGGCCGCTGTGTTAATCTATCATATGCTGGAATTCTGTGTTATGCAGCATTAATATGGCAAGAGCTAATTGATACCATAGCTCCAAAATGTTTCCTGCATAGTTTTAAAAAAAAACTTTTATTCTTTGAGAAATTAATAGTACTTTCATGTAGAGTTTTTATGAGAATTAATGAGTTGATATTTGTGAAGCACTTAGGATGGTTTACATATACTTGTGCATAGGAGCATCATAAGTGCTACCTGTTGTTCTTTTGTTGTTAATAAGCCTCAACTCCTATATTTTAAAGTGTTATTCATGCAGGGGAGGTTCTTGGCTTTGTTCAGGAAATAATTGAAGAGTGAGCCAGTGGTGGAAAAAAGCAGCTTTATTGGAGCCACTGTGTTACAGCTTTGTGACTGCTCCTTGCAGAGCAGGGCTAGCCTAGCTCACAGGCAACACACTCAGAGTACCAGCATATGGGCTGGTTTATTTAGACCCACTTTGAATGACATGCAGATTAAGGGGTGAGTTATTCATAAATCTCAAGAAAATGAGTGGTAACTTCCAGGTGTTACCATGCCATTTGTAAGCTGTCATGATGCTGGTGGAAGCGTCTTATGCCAATGGGTAGTGCAAGCAACTAGAGGTTGCTTTTGGTGCCACTTGCTGGTTTTAGCTTGTTTCCTATCTGGTCTGGGAAACAGGGCCTGCCTCATTAGGTGCTTCTATCATTTAGTCTCTGTACCGCCCCTTTCTGAAAAATAATTTAAATTAGGAAATGTCCCTATCTAATTGGATATTTTCCAGTTACAAAATACATCTCTGACTGGATCCAGCTGGGCACAGCTCCCAACTTAACAAATATATCATTAACATTGTTTTAGGTATAACTATAATCATATGGACTTTCAAATATGTAACCATTATCAGGAATAATGGTTGAAAGGAAGGCACAGAGAGTAGCTTAGGATCAGAGACCTCTGTGCAAGGGAGAGTTCTTTCTCTGTTGTATGCAGTGTGATAGCTATTCCTGTCCCTTGAATTTTAAAGGCTGTCCATTAAACGTCTTTATTGCATGAATCAGTAAAAATCATACAGCTGGAAGAATAGAAAGACATAGGATAGAGCAGCTTGTGATGATTAATTGTATGTGTCAACTTTGCTAGACTATGGTGCCCAATTGTTTGGCCAAAATCAATCTAGATGCTGCTGTGAAGATACACATTTAGATGTAACTCATATTTACATCAGTAGACTTTATATTGCCTCCTATAATGTCAGTGGGCCTCATCCAATCATTTGAAGACCTTAAGAGTAAAGACAGAAGTTTCCCCAAAAATTAATTCTGCTTTACTTCTGTACCATTAAAATTCTGCCTGAGTTTCCAGACTGCAGATTTTGGACTCTAGACTGCAATATTAATTATTCCCTGAATTCACAGCTTGCCAGCCTGCTCTACAGATTTCAGCCTACCCAGCCCCCACAATAATGTAAGTCAATTCCTTAAAATAAATATCTATGGTTTAGATATAGAGGTAGGTATAGATATATAAATACAGAAATAGGCATAGATAGATGGAGATTTACTATTGCTTCTGTTTTGCTGGAGAACTTTAATAGAGAAGCATATGTAGAAATAATACTTAGGGTAGATAGGCAACGGATGCTGTGCAGCAAATGGAAACGAATCTAAATTTTCTGTGGTATATCTCCATTTATTAATTCAGTAGTTCAGTAAACATATAGTGATCCCTACCAAATAATAGAAATTAATGAGATTAATAAGATTTAATCACACCCTCCTGGAATTTATAATTTAGGGGCAGAGTCAAACTGCTAATTACACAAAGGAGGGAAATCAGATGACAAGAATCATTGTAGCATAGAGAAGTCATGATCTAAAACCAAACAAATGTGTTTCAAAAAGAAGTCAAAATGGAAATATGCCAAAAGTAATAATTATTAGACAGAGTAATGGAAACAGGACAATTGACAGAGAAGAAACTAATATAACAAAACCTTGGAGAGGAGAAGCTATATATTATAGTCTGAAACTTGAGGTACTGCAGATTTGCTTTTGTAACAACAGCTGTTGTAGCAATCAACAGCTATAGAAAAAGAAGGCAGATGAAGTCTGTTAAACAGAACACCATGTATGGGTATTGATCTCCAGAAAGCAGAGCACCAGGCGCCAACCCCAGGGGAGGACTCTAACCAGCCGCAGGGGAGGACTCTAAACACTCTGCCTATTGAATCTTGGTATTAGAATCAGCAAAGGAAATACAAAATAATCAAGCACAGGATGGAAAAAATAATGTTTTATTTACATAGAGAAGAGACAGAGCAAGATGAGCTAGAGTCTGAAATATTGAGACCTGTGGTAAGACCTGGGGACAGGCCTGAGGGCCATTGACATACAGTTTTAAGCACACTAAAAGAACACTCACTGCATCCAAGACACATAAAGGTATTTCAACACAAGATGGTAAGCCTGGCACAGGCTGTGTGGTTCCTTGTCTCTTGGTAAGGAAGTGTTCCAGGCTCAAGGTCCATTCTTATGTGGCCAAGCCACAGAGTCAAAAGACTGCACATGAAACTGTTTTCCCAATTAAAGTCTGTAAAGAGTTATTGTTGATCAATTACAGAACCAAAAGATTCTGCAGTTAAGACAAAGTCTGTTCTACTTGATTTTATTTGTCCTTCATCTTTGTTTCCTTGAAACCTAGCAGATTCTAATGTAAATTCTCAATAAACCTTTATTTCAATGTGAATAAGTGAAATATGCAAATGAATAAAATAGCTTTTAGGGGAAAGAGACCATAAAAATTGCCAAAACGTCATACCAAGAAAAATACATGTATTGATTCAACAAGTATTTGCTAAGCCCTCTAAATGGTAAAGCACTCTGTGAGAGGCTGGTAAGAAGGGCAACACTATCTCTGTTCTAAATGAGCTTAATTTCTAATAACAAAGAGAAGGAGAAATGAAAACTCTTAGGGAAGCATACACTTAATACAGTTTTCTGTAGCCTCATCTGGGTAAGGATTTCCCAGTTCTTTTTCCCTTAGGGAAAAGAGATTGGAGACATACATTATTTGTACAATGCATTTAGCTACAGTTTGTTGTGCTTTTTACCTGCATATTAAATTTTATACAGTTCATTCCCTATTGTGATATAGCCAGGCTCAGCTTGTCATTTTGGATAGAGTTATTTGAAATGGATCACTTTCATATATTATATGGATAAATCAGGCCAGGTAAACCTTAGTTGGCAATTTCAGTCAAAAATCTGGTGCTGGAGTACAGAGGCTTGACCAAACATACTCCTTGTGTAATAAAGATGGGATAAAACAGCTTTCTGTGTGAGTGTGGTTCCATATTTCACACTATAGATTTGTCTTCTAGCACATCTTATATCATTATTAGCTGAGCACCTAGTGTAGACTCATGTTTCCATACCCATGCTTGAAATTTTATACTCTCTACAGTCAGCCTAGGTCAAAAGATATGTAAAAACCATAGCTATATTTGTGTTCTTAGAGTAGTTACTTAATGCTTTTTAAAAAATATTAAATGTATTTCTGAACAAGCCAAAAAAAATGGTTCTGTATTATTTTTCCCCACAAACCTATTTTCATATTTCAACTTGTATACAGAGAATGGTGTAAGATATGATAAACAAAATTATCTTCTTTCCCCACTAATTTAGTGAACAGATTCTCATTTTTATTTTTTCTCTATCAAGGTTAAACTAATACCTCCAAATTTATCATCTCATTTTATCCCATAAACAGATGAAGAAACTGAGGTATATAGTAGCCAAATTAGTTCTCAAGGTCAAAGTAGTGTACCAAACAAGAAAGAAGGGAATATCAGTCAAGAAAAGGATGGAAAAAAAAAAAAAACACACACAGTTTTTCCTCACACTGGCCTAGCAACCGGAATCAATGACATTACTGATCTAACTGGCGAATTGCATCCTGAGCCTTAAAAAAATGAAATGTAAGATTGGACAGGTTCTATGAAAGATTAACGATTGCTTTAGAGCACAATTGGGAAAATCTAGAAAGAAGATTTCAGACACTATGCATTAGTGTAAGAACCCTTATGAAAAAAGGTATTGAAAATTACATTTTCAGTAAGTAGAAAAAATTGAGGAATCCACAAGAAGAAAAGAGAATAACCAACACTTATTTAAACATTTTTATTAAAAATAGCAGAACACAAGTTTATATATAAAATTCAATTGTTCAGACATTGTCAGAATTTAAAAAAAAGAAAAACAAAATTTAATTGTGCATATATATCCTGAAAAAAATGAAAAATAAAATAAAAAAATGATTAAAAATATAATATGTATGAAATTTTAGAACAAATTCAATTAAAAATTTACAATTATACACTGAAAACTATAAGGCAGTTTTAAGAAAAATGAAAGATGACGTAAATACATAAAGAGATGTACCATGTACTTGATTTGGAAGATTCAATATTTTTAAGATGCTTTTTCCACCAAAATTTCTGATAGACTTAGGAAAATTCCACTCAAATCTACAAATCCAATTCATGTAGTTTGACAAGGTGATGGTAAAATTAATGTGGAAATGCCAGGGACCTAAAATAGCCAAATGACTTTGGGGAAACCAGAACATGATTAAGGGACCTTAACTACCAGATTTCAGGCGTAGCACAGAACCAAAGCAATTGAGACACTGTGGAATTTAACTAAAGTTAGATACACAGATAAATAGAATAGAAAAGAGAGCATAGAAATGAATTCATTCATATATTGTCAATTGATTTTTGACAATGTTTCAGAATACTTCAGTGGAGAAATAGGGCTGAAAACTTGATATGTATTTGGAAAAAAAACCTCACCATTATTGCATCATTGCATGTAAAAATTTAACTCAAATGGCATCATAGGCAAAAAAAAAAAAAAAAAAAAAACATTGCAAACTGGATTTCATCAAAATGAAAGTTTCTGTTTTTCAAAGTATTTCCTGAAGAAACTGAATGAAGTCACAGACTATAAGAAAATTAAATATCTATAGTATGTATACTACGTATAACTTATCTAGAATATTTACATAAATAGAATATATTTAAAAACTTCAACCCCAAAATAAGACAATTTTAAAATGAATAAATAATTTGAATGACACTTTTAAATAAAAAATACACAAAATGCTGGGAAAGACATGAAAAGTACTCATTATCATTAGTTACATGGAAATGTAAATTAAATCCAAAGTGACATATTATATACCCATTAGAATTACTAAAATTAAAAATAATGACAGTCCCAAATGTCGGTGAAGAGCAGCTGAAATTTCATATACCAATGATGAAAATATAAAATGTGTATAAAAACTTCAGAAAACATATTGACAGACTGTTATAGAGTTAAACATGAACTTATCATGAGTCATTTTTACTCCTAGGTATTTACACAAGAGAAGTTAAAATCTGTGTCCATAAAAGACTTGTACATAAGTGTTTGTAAAATTTTTATTTATAATAGCTCTAAATTAGAAATAATCCAAATCTCCTTAAAATCTAAAAATAAACAAATTGTGGCATATACAGATAATGGAATACTATGTGGGAATAAAAAGGAATGTACTGCAGAATTTCACAGCAACATTGATGAATCTCAAAATTATTATGCTTGTGGAAACATGCCAGACACACGAGCATATCCTGAATGTCTCTTTACATGAAATTCCAGAACAGGTAACACTAATCTAAAGTGACATGAAGAAGATTTATTGTTGCTAAGATCCTGAAGGATGGAAGAATTCATCAGAGAAACTTTAGAGGTGATTAAAATTAGTATGCCCAGTGCATTTTATGATATATAAATTATTCCTCAATAAATATTACTTACAAAGGAAATACCATTTGGTTAATTTTTACTCTCTTTGCTTTGTGAAAAATGGTTTCCTCTCCACAGGAAAGACAGCATGAGAGAAGATAAAGTAATGGAATACATTTATGTAGATAATTTCTAAGGAGACGGTGCTTAAAATTTTCCTCAGTGGTATTAGGGTCTAAAATGGCAGCATTCTACAGTATTTAAGAATGGAAATATATGACCAGCAGTTAATTACAGTTATGAGTTTTAGGAGAATGGTCATGGATCAATGTCTCTGGCCATGGTTGTATGCTCAGCACAAGAAAGTAGTTTTCCTTCTGTTGGAGTATCGCAAAGTGACTATGTTTAATGAAGCCAGAGCAAGTTTATTACTTCTCCTTGCAGTAACATAAATAGGCTATTTAAGAATTATAATTGTATTTCCCATCATTATGAATCACCAAATATTTGACTTTTTGAAGGGAAAATTTCCACTTTACAATTCTATGGGTAAACTTTGCAATACTGAAAACAAGGATTCCTTGAGAAAAATCCATGAATGGACATTTTTCTCTTTTCCTTTTTTTTATTATTATACTTTAAGTTCTAGGGTATATGTGCACAACATGCAGGTTTGTTACATATGTATACATGGCCATGCTGGAGTGCTGCACCCATCAACTCATTTTTCATTATTCCTAGGAAAACATCCAGAGAGGAGATTGTTGGGTATACAAAGGGTTATCACTAAGAATAGGGGAACAATCTTTCTTGATATTATGAGCAATTAGTAGAGAGAAATCATTTAAACTTCAACAGAAGAGTCACCCAAATTTAAAAAGAAAATCTACAATAGAAAGCTTATTTTTTTTAAATTAGGAAATACCTCACATGAATGCCATTCTCATATCTTCAAGATTAAGTAAATTCTCAAGAAATTAAAACATTATGAATAATATACTTCAACAGATCAACCTAGTAAATTCATCGTTAAAAGAGCTTGTTAAAAATCATTTAAGAAAATGGAATTTGGGTAAAGTATTTCTGATCTCTTCAAAAGGATATATATCCACAAGAAAAAGAATAGTTTGTGCCTTCACTTCAACTTTGAGAGTCATCCCTGACTAAAATCCTTTAATATGTCTGAAGAAAACTCAGTGTCCCAGACTGCTTCTCTAAATAGAACCCTGAAAGAAAATATGGTCATGAAAAAGATGTTGAATTCAACAGCATCATGGAAATAGCCTTCTCAATTCCCGTTTTGGAGAGGAATAAGATGAATAAAATAAGATGAATTTCCGTGGTATAGAACCATAAACGAATCTAATACCACAGAATTTGATAAATTACTACATCACAGCATTGCCCAAAGTTGCAGTCAGTCCAGGGTGTACACAATAGGTAAGAGACATAGATTTTTTTAAGTTTTCAGTAGAGAGGAGACAGTCATTTATATTTTTTAAGGGGACTGGGCATCACAGATTTCATTTCTTTGCAGGTAAAATCATAGGTATAATTGCTAATTACTCTGTCAGTAAGTGTAACTAATGCTCATCATTGCTGTTAGAAGCTGATTACCTTTTGAGCCTCCCCTCAATGTCATGTCAAGTAAAATTACAGTGGCAATGTAGCAAAACTAATTAGACCACACTGACCTTAGCAGTGGGCAGTTCTCATCGATCTCAGCCCAAGCTTGTTAGAATTTTGAAAAATGAAAACAAAGTAGAAAAATATTTCTATTTACTACTAGACCTTTCTAACCACCTATTTACTCCAAGTGACAAGAAATTAATGAATCGTCTATCAGAGGGGGCAACAATCAGAAAAGAAAAGAAAAGGAAATCCTTTGAGGTGCACTTCTAATTACATGTCGATCCTCCATTTAAATGTACATGCTGCATTATTTTTGTTAATGTTTTATTCATTTAAGTGAAATAATTTTAATGTAGATACTCATTTTAAAGGAGCAACAGAAAATATATCACAACAACATGACATAGAACCTCAATTTAAAATAGTGTGAAATTACATGCTTTTTTCAAGATTCATTATTTCTTGAGGTTCACCTGTTAAGAGAGTAAGAAATTCAAGATTTTGCTTCAGAACAAGCATTGTCCTATACATATACTAATGACAAAGAGTGTCATTCACCACCTTATGATTTCTGAGAGACATTCAAGTGACAGTTCTCTCAGTAACATTTGGGCAAGTAAATTAGCACTGTCATTTCTCTGCTTTTTGAAATGTGCTTTTCTTTACTTATATCATCACTAAAGCCAGGTTCTGGAGCTCCTATCATATTTGCTGACTTTCTAAGTAAAGTCAACACTCTAATTAATTCACATTTCACCCAATGGTGATTGTACATATATGGGAATTCTAATAGAAATATAAGAAATAAGACACTAAAAATGCCAATCAACCTATTATTTATAATCTGAATGTGTGTGTATGCAAGTATATGTGTGTGTATATATATATATAAATCTATATATACATATATATGTGTATATATGTATCAATAGATAGATAGATAGATATAATGATTGTTTCAAATGTAATCATCCAAATAATATCCTACAGTAGTGGAGCTTATCAGATTATATACTCTTAATTTTTTAAACTATGTAATATCAAAATAAAAACAAGATGCCATCAATAATACCATAACACAGATCATTAAAATTCTATTATGCTGAGGGCAGAAACAGTATTTGTTTTTGGTTGTTGATTAGCAGTATTAGATTCTGAAAGAAATTCATTAAGTTATGTACTGCTGAAGTCTAATCTCAAATACTAAGAGAGTAAATTCCCTCCATGGAATGTCTAATGGTGCTTAACCAAAGAATGTATTCCTACCGAATGAACGTAATTCATTAGGAGCTACCATATACTGCATATCAACAATTTTAAGAAGCAATCAACATGGGAGCAGTTAGGGAGAAAACCTGTTGCATGAACATGTATTTTGTAAGTATCCCACATATAAAGAGTCACAACTTTTGCTACATAACATAGATCATAAAAGAACAGAAGAATGATAAGGCTATTACGGAGTATTTGAAGCTTCATGAAGCCATTAAGAGATGTAATTATGTGCCAGGCACGGTGGCTCACATCTATAATCCCAGCGCTTTGGGAGGCTGAGGCAGGCGAAAACCAAGGTCAAGAGATTGAGACAATCCTGGCCAACATAGTGAAACCCCGCGTCTAGTAAAAATACAAAAAGTAGCTGGGTGTGGTGGCACGCAACTGTAGTCCCAGCTACTCAGGAGGCTGAGGCAGGAGAATCACTTGAACCCGGGAGGTGGAGGTTGCAGTGAACTGAGACTATGCCACCGCACTCCAGCCTGGAGACAGAGCACAGGTCCATCTAAAACCCGAACAAAATTATGCCAAGTGAAATGTAGAATTCAAAATTATAGCTCTACTACTACAAATACTTCAAACTTAATGTAGCATTGTGTTTCCCACAGCTCTAATCATCCGTCACAAAGTCCTGAAGGTTGAGTTTTTAAAGTCTCTTTCCCCTCTGACTCCTGTTCTCATTTTTACTAACAGTATTACTTCCTTAATTTGCGAGTTCTTTTTCTTTTTACTTAGTTACCAAAAGATCTTTCTAATCCTTCCACTGGACAACTCCCCACATCTCACTGCATTGTCATTTTGCAGCAACTCCCACCAAAAGGTGGAGTCCATTTCCCCAACATTTATTTTGGCCTTACCTTATGATTTATTTTGTCATAAAGAAAAGAATAAAATCGATGTTTTCTAGCAGTTTCTAGCCTCAGGTAGCCTTGCAGTTTTCTGCCCTCTTGGAGCCCTGTCCAGCTACCATAAGAAGATGTACATGCAAGCCTGATTGATGAAGAGAGCCATGGAGACCAATTGCCACCCTCAACCTGTCATCCCTAGCAAAATTCCACCAGTTCCCAAAAACAGATTCCATGTTGAACCTGCAGCTGATCACACAGGCAGATATGATGTCCCACAAATCCAGAAGTATCATCAACCTGGGCCAACCCATAGATATGTAAACTAAGTAACTAGATTTAAAACTAGGTGTTTGTTTTGTTCGTTTGTTTTGAGACAGTCTCACTCTGTTGTCCAGACTAGAGTGCAGTGATGTGATCTCGGCTCACTGCAACTTCCGCCTCCCGGGTTCAAGTGATTCTCCTTCCTCAGCCTCCTGAGTAACTGGGATTACAGGCACGTGCCACCAGGCCCAGCTAACGTTTTTACTTTTAGTACAGACAGAGTTTCACCATGTTGGTCAGGCTGGTCTTGAATTCCTGACCTTGTGATCTGCCCGACTTGGACTCCTACAGTGCTGGGATTACAGGTGTGAGCCACCACGCCCAGCCTTAATACTAGCTTTATGTTATTCATTTGTGTTAGCAACAGCTAACTAGTACAGTTATATTTTTCAACTTCAAAATTCTATAATAAATGCCAATCACTTAACACAATTAAATGCAAAGTTCTTTTCAGTGGACAAAATTATTCCTTCCCTCTTGAGCTTATTCAGCCTTACAAGCCCTCTCTTTTACCCCATATTTAAGTGACAAAGAGAATAATACTCTAACACACAAAAGCCCCAAACTGAAAGACTCACCCTTAAAACATCCCAAAACGCTTATGTAACTTAGGACATTCCAACATTTATCACTCAATAGGAACAATAGAGACTGAAGTCAAAAATGTTTTCCTCCAGAAAACGAACACTATATTCAAGTTGCTGAGCCAATACAGAGTGGAGCTGGGTCTGGGGTTGGTGGAAACTTTTTCTGGATACAGATTACCACCACGTTTGGGTGATTTGAGGGGAGCATGAAACTTTTTCTTGAGCAGAAATTGGAGTCTTGAGTTTAAGACTGTTGAGTTTCAAGTAATCTCTTTTGCTTTATGAGCAGCTCTCTAGCTTTTCAAACTGCTTTGATGCCTTTTGATTGCTCTTTTCTCTCCAGCCCTGCCCCAGGTTTCTAAGCTTTTGAGGCATGGCTACCGTACTTGCTGCAAAGTTCAGAAATACCTCAGAGGATTTCTTTCAGCTCTCCTGCCCTGCCTCTGCAATTGGAGGGTCCTGCTTTCCTCTTGAAGAAAGACTTGAATGTGCAGAAAATATATCACAAGTGTTCCTGTATCCTCCAAGTCTTCAGGATAATAAATACCACATTACGCTAGATGACTGCCTATGGGAAAGAATAAGCAGGTGGATACTGACTCATGCTGTGACTGGTATCTTCAGATACAATATTTTATAAAGGTTCAGCTAGTTCCTTATTTCTACAGACCATGGTAAATTTCTCCTCTTCCTACTTCTTGCTCAGGTATGAGAAGTTGTCGTGGGTCTCTGCACTCCACTAAAAGGTTCACGACTTCATGTAATTCAGTTCATTACTGGTTTTTTGTTGTTGTTTTTTTTCATTCTCATAGCTCATATAGATTACAAGCAATTATAATTTCAGTAGTCATCCAAATTTTTATTTTAATGCAAGAGTGATGTATCTTGCAACTTTCCAAATTCAAAGATAAACTGGAGTCAATCTTTACGGATCTTTGCATCACCATTGATGTTCACTTAGCAGCTATATACTTGAAAATATACAAATGAATATCACCCTCTGACAATTTTTTCCTTAGCTTGGTATGTAAACAAGTCATGTAACTTCCTAAATTCAGTGTTTTATACAGGTAAAGTTAAAAGCTATCCATCCATAGATTCAGCCACATAGGAGCTAGAAGTACTAGGCTCAAATGTTTAGTCAACATTTTTATCCCAATTATTCAGTACATTGACAAACATATTAATATGTTAATGCACTCACAGTCAAACTGCGTAAGCTGAGGTTACAGTATAACCAAGGAGAGTCAAGCTGAGCCTAGCAATGTGAGAAGATTTCTCACAGTTATATTAAGAGAATCAGTGTGTGGTTTTAAAATACTCCGTGGGAGAATAAACACAAACACTATGGAATATTGCTGAAATTGGAACTAAGTCTCATAAGAAGCTTGGAAAATTTCCAGTAGATGAAGATGATCCATTAAGAATCGTCTCATGAATCCAGGCCTAAAAAATGCTGTACAATGTCTATATCCTTATTATTCCTATGATTGATTTCATTCCTACTATTCTCATCTTCATTCATTCTTTTCCAGTCATACAAGCATTCTTTTTTTTTTTTTTTTTTCTGTGTCTCAATCCAATTGTGCTATTACCTTAGGGCATTTTCATTGGCTCTTTGCTTTACCTAGAGTGCTTTTCCTTCAGTTACAAGAATGACTCAACTACTTGTCTTTTTAGGTGTTCGCTGAAATGACATCCAGTTTGTGCAGGCATTCTCTAATGACCGTATTCAAAATTGGAATTGCCATGCCTGTATTTTTTATCATCTTGCTTTGTTTTTCTCCAGAGGACTAACCTAATATATTAGGTAGATATTATATTAGATATTAGATGTTATATTAGAGGATACTATCTAATATATTTTTTAATTTTCTGATTTATTTCCTTTGTGTGTTATTCTCCCCCACCCCGACCCTCCCACACAAACCACAGTTGCCTATACACTGCAAAAAGACTGTGTAGAAAATTAATTTTCTTTTTTCACTGCTGCCCCCTAGGGCCTAAAAAAATGTCTGACCAATAGGTAATTGAAAAGTAGGCCAGGCACAGTGGCTCACACCTGTAATCCCAGCACTTTGGGAGGCCAAGGTGGGCAGATTACCGGAGGTCAGGAGTTAGAGACCAGCCTAGCCAACATCTCTACTAAAAATACAAAAATTAGCCGGTCATGGCGGTGGGCACCTGTAATCTCAGCTACTTGGGAGGCTGAGGCAGCAGAATAGCTTGAACCTGGGAGGCAGAGGCTGCAGTGAACCAAGATTGTGCCACTGCACTCCAGCCTGGGTGACAAGAGTGAGATTCCATTTCACAAAAAAAAAAAAAAAAAGACAAAAAGAAAAGGAAAGAAAGAGGGAAGAAATAAAGGAATGAAGAAGAGAACGAAGGAAGAGAGAAAGAGGAGAAAAGGTAAAAAAAAAAAAGAGAGAGAAATATAAGGATATGGGCTCTGAAGTCAGATTAAATGAGATGAAAATTTCAGATCTTCTGCTTACTCTAAATTTTCTTGACCCCTATGAATTATGAGTATTAATTCCAGTCTTTAATTTAAAAGGTTTTAACATCTACCTCACATTTTAAAATAATATTCAAGTGAGATAAAGCATATATTAAAATTGCTGGAAAATGAGAAACTTTTTTTTATTACATATATAATACTAATTGTGGTTTTTGCCATTATTTTTCTTGCAAAAACTGCAATTACTTTTGCACCAACCTAAAAACTTAGGCCAGCACAATATTGAAGGACACGAACAAAGTTGAAGGACTGACACTACCTAACTTCAAGACTTACTTTAAAGCTACAGTAATCTAGACAGTGGTAGGTGGAAGAATAGATGAATAGATCAATGGAACAGAATAGAAAGCTCAGAAATAGTTCAATGCAAAATAGTTAACTGATCTTTGACAAAAGAGTAAATGCAATACAATGAAGAAAGAAAAAGACTTTTCAACAAATGGCACTAGAATTAAAGGCCATCCACATGCAAAAAAAAAAAAAAGAAAAGAAAAGAAAAGAAAAATGAATCTAGGCACAGAACTTACATCATCACAATAATTAATTTAAAATGGATCATATACCTAAGTGTAAAATGCCAAACTATGTAACTCCTAGACAATAAAATAGAAGACCCAGATGGCATTGGATATAAAGATGACATTTTAAGTACAACAACAAAGCCCTTATCCCTGAAATAAATGACTTATAACCTGGACTTCATTAAATTAAAAACTTCTGCTCTGTGAAATACACAATCAAGAGAATGAGAAGACAAGTCACAGATTTGGAGGAAATATTTTCAAACGACATATCTCATAAGGAACTGTTATCCAATATACACAATCAACAAACAACTTTATTAAAAACCAAGCAAAAGATCTGAACCAACACCTCAATAAAGAAGATACACACACAGCAAGTAAGCTTATAAAAAGATATTCAACATCACATGTCACTAGGGAATTGAAAATTAAAACCACAAAAAGATACCACTTCACACCTATTAGAATGGCCAAAATTCAGAACACCGACAGCACTAAATGCTGACTAAATGCTGACAAGCTTGTAGAACAACAAGCTCTCTCAATCATTGCTAGTGGGAATGCAAAATGGTTCAGCCACTTTGGAAAATATTTTGGACTTCTTACAAAATTATACATATTCTTATCATATAATATAGCAATCATACTCCTTAGTATTTATCCAAATGATCTAAAAACTTGTGTTCACACAAAACTCTGCACTTTCATGTTTACAGCAGCTTTATGAGTAACTGCCAAAACTCGGGCGCAACCAAGATACCCTTCAGTAGGTAGATGAATAGATAAACAGTTATACATTCAGACAATAGAACATTATTCCTCACTAAAAATAAGTTATTAAAACATGAAAAGACATGGAAGAAACTTAAATACATATTACTAACTGAAAGAAGCCAACCTGAAAAGGTTACCTACTTATATGATTCTAACTGTACCATGTTCTGGGAGAAGCAGAATTATCAGCTATAGAGATAATCAAAAGATCAGTGGTTGCCAGAGGTTAAGGGGAGAAAAGGACAAATCGGTAGAACACATAATATTTTTATAACAGTGAAAGTATTCTTTATGATACTAGATGGGTAGATACATGTCATTATACTTTGTTCATATCCACAGAACATACAACATCAAGAGTGAATTCAAATGCAAACTACTATGGAATTTGGGTGAAAATGATGTGTCAAGTAGGTTCTCTCTTTGTAACAAATGTATCACTTTGGCCCAGGATGTGGATAATGGGAGAGGCTGTGTAATATGAGGGCAGGAGATATATGGGAAATCTCTGTACGTTCTGATTAATTTCTCTGTAAACTTCAAACTGCTTTAAAAAAATAACAACTATTAAAAAATGAACTTTTTTTTTTTAAAGAAACTGAAGACTTCTGCCACAGATAATGACAGACGAGATAATTTGAATTAACCTACACACCAAGGACAACTGAAAAAGCTAAAAAATTACAATATTTTTCTGTGTGAAGGCAATGGAGATCAAACCCTAGAGTCAGGAATTATGGGGCCAAGTGTCTAGGGTAAAAGGACACCCAACGTGAAAAGCAATGCAGATAGGGTCATTTTCTTCCCAAGGGCGATTTTAGAAGAGAAACTGAGGTGTACATCATTATTTACAGCCCAATGTCTTGGGACAACAAATTTTGGGTTAAGTATGAAAAATTACAAGTAGACCTTGTAGGAATGAAAAAGTCCAATTTTGAAACTTAATCTCTGAAACTGAACTAAGTGAGCTTATATTGCTAATGCCACTAGAATCCTACAAGAACCAGATTCTCTTTATTGAAAAATAATATGATCCTAGCTCACAAGTTCATGTTTAATATTTTTCCATTAATTATATTTGCCCAATGCCCCCCATATTTTCAAGCATTTAAATGAACTAGAACACATAGTTAAAAACGAGGAACAAATATGGATAGTAGAAATAGACCCATGGAGGCTCCTGATAATAGAGCCACTACTTTTCCAGTAACTATGCTTGCTTAATATCCACTAGGAGATTAAAATTGAATATTATTTTTGAAAAGAGAGACAAAAATTCTAGAAATTAAAACATATAGAAGTTTTAAAATGTGAACATTAATAGATGGCATCCATGAAGATTTGCCATAGCTGAAGAAAAACAGAGGGGAAGCAATATATAAATAAAATATATACAATGAAATAGACAGAATGTAAATTAGCCATTTGGAGTGACGAACAACAGCATATTGCAGGGGTCAGTAGGCAAACATTAGCCTAAAGACCAAAACTGACCCATGGTCTGTTTTTGACAGAAACCTATGTGACCCACAAACCTAAAATTCTCTGGTCATTTATAGAAAATATTTTCCAACCTGTAAAATAAAAAAAGTAAAGTCCACTAAATTTGTAATTGGAATCCCAGAGAAGAACAAGTAAGATAATAGGGAAGATATGATTTTGAGGAGATAATGGGTGAAAATTTTTGGAATATTGGTCAAATCACTACTAAGATACTAAAAAAGCAAGTCACCCTGTTGGAAAAGAAACTTGTAATACCTGTGTCCACATTCAGAGAGATATAAAAAAACTTTTGCATTAATAAGAAGAATACTGAAAATTGAATAGAAAAAAGAGTGCAATAGATTTTTTTAAAACAAGATATCCAAATAGCTCATAAAAATTTGAAAAGAAATCAAACTATTAAGTAACCAGGATATGTACAATCCCCTTACTGATCTGTCTAAAATGAAATTGACTAAAAATATTTTGTGGTGGAGAGGGTGTAGAGCAATTGGATTTCACAAACACTGCTGTTGGAGTGTAGGTTGGTTAAAATCTTTTGCGAAACTCTGTTATTATCTAGTAAGTGGAAAATATGCTGACCCAACAAGTATGTTAATAGGTATATATGCATTCAAATACATGCATTCAATAGACAGGTCTAAGAAGGTTCACTGAAGTTTTAATCACAATAGTAGCAAGTTAAATGTTCAACAGCAGAACAGATAAATGCAAAGTTAAATAAATTAAAATCAGTGAATGAATTACAGGTACACATAATAATATGGTTTCGATTCTGTTATGATTCTCTCGATGTTTCCGTTGAATAAGATAAGTTAAACACATTGCAATTAAAGATTTGTCAAAGCTAAATCTTAGAGTGAGAAGTTGGGATAGTGTTTACTCTTAGGGAAGAAGAAAGGGCACAATGGTAGAGGGGTAGCAAGAGAGTTTCTATACTACTGTTTACATGAGTTTAACGTATGATAATCGAGTTGCACAATTACGGTTTTGCACTGTAGTGTGTTATAATGCAGTCAGTTTTTTTGTTTTTTGTTTTTGTTGTTGTATTGTTGAGACGGAGGCTCTCTCTGTCGCCCAGGCTGGAGTGCAGTGGCGCAGTCTCGCCTCACTGCAAGCTCCGCCTCCCACGTTCTCGCCATTCTCCCGCCTCAGCCTCCCTAATAGCTGGGACTACAGGCGCCCGCCACCACGCCCGGCTAATTTTGTTTTGTGTTTTTAGTTTTCATCATGTTAGCCAGGAGGGTCTCAACCTCCTGACCTTGTGATCTGCCCGCCTTGGCCTCCCAAAGTGCTGGGATTATAGGAGTGAGCCACCGTGCCGGGCCTACAGTTTTTTTAATGTTAATAAAAAGGAATGAGAAACTTAAAAAGGTTAATGAGTAAAAATAACGGAGACTTCTTTTTCCTATTTCACTTGGTAAAATGTATTGAACTTGACCAAGAAGGGAAAGATTTTTGCTAGCATCCATAACAGATATCAGGAATATCACACTTTAAAGTATTGATAAGAATGTAGGACAACTGGAACTCATATATTAAAGCAAGAAATGTAAAATCAAACAACTACTTAGGCAAAATTAAACATATACCTACCTTTTGATCTAGTCATTTCACTTTAATATATAAAAACACATGCCTGCCCAAAAAATTTATTTTAAAATGTCCATAGCAGCTTTATTCAAAATAATCCCAAACCAGAAATAAACCTAGTACATCAACAGAAAAATGGATAAACAATGGAATGCAACTAAGCACTAAAAATGAAGCAAACCATCGATATATACAACATGGATAAATCTCACAGCATTGAACAAAAAAGGCCAGCACAGAGGAATACACACAATGTGAACCTAATTATATAAAGTTCTGGAATAGGCGAAATTAGTCATATTGATAGGAATGAGAACAGTGTCAACTTCTTGAGGGTGGTAATAAAATGGAAAGTGAAAGAGGGAACATTTGATAGAAAGTGGGAAAGTTCTATATCTTTGTTAAGGTGCTAGTTATACATAGATATTGTGAGAACTCACTGCACTTTGTATTTTCACTATATAAGTTGTACATAAATTTAGAATGAGATATTAAAAAATATAATATTTTTTCATATTAATTTCATATTATATTTAATTAATTTCATAATAATTTCATATTATATTTAAAACCTGGCAATTGAGATGTTAAATAAGAGAATACAGGGTCTAAAGAGAACTATAACCAAAGTCTACATCATAATCCTAACTTTTTATTTTGTAAATATAGCAGAAATAGAATATAGAGCAAGGAATTTCAAACCATAAATAATTCAGTATCAAAAAGCACAACCAAAGTCCACCTCATGATCCTTACTTTTTATTTTGTAAAAGATACAAATAGAAAATACAGTAAGAGATTTCAAGCCATAAATAATTCAGTACCAAAAACATTAAGAAATATAAGTGGGGTTATATTTGGTTCAATAAATGATTCTTGGTGACAATGGAATGAAAAAATGTGTTGAATAGTATAATGTTAAAATAATGGTCGTATTAAGAATCTTATACAATTTGAAAGAAATAACATACAATTTGCATTATTCAAAAGCATATTTGAAAAGGGAAACTCATTAATTTTATTTGAAAACAAGTAAGATGACAGTCCAACAGTAGTTTGTATAATAATTATGGCCTAAATTTACTAATGAACAAGAACATTAGCAAAGACAACAATTGAAAACTGACAAATAATGTTAAAAAAAATCACAATAACATATGACTAACAATAGAGCCACCAAATATCATAAAAATGCAAAAAGACTAAATGAGAAATGATGAGCAGACGTACAAAATTAACCAAAAATTAAATAGATTTAGCACTAATTTATGCTAAACAAAGTAAAATACCTATACTATTACCTATGAAAAGCAGGTATTTTATTTTATTTTTATTTATTTATTTATTTTTTTTTATTATACTTTAAGTTCTAGGGTACATGTGCATAACGTGCAGGTTACATATGTATACATGTGCCATGTTGGTGTGCTGCACCCATCAACTCGTCAGCACCCATCAATTCATCATTTATATCAGGTATAACTCCCCAATGCAATCCCTCCCCCCTCCCCCCTCCCCATGATAGGCCCCAGTGTGTGATGTTCCCCTTCCCGAGTCCAAGTGAGTTTATTGTTCAGTTCCCACCTATGAGTGAGAACATGCGGTGTTTGGTTTTCTCTTCTTGTGATAATTTGCTAAGAATGATGGTTTCCAGCTGCATCCATGTCCCTACAAAGGACGCAAACTCATCCTTTTTTATGGCTGCATAGTATTCCATGGTGTATATGTGCCACATTTTCTTAATCCAGTCTGTCACTGATGGACATTTGGGTTGATTCCAAGTCTTTGCTATTGTGAATAGTGCCGCAATAAACATACGTGTGCATGTGTCTTTGTAGTAGCATAATTTATAATCCTTTGGGTATATACCCAGTAGTGGGATGGCTGGGTCATATGGTACATCTAGTTCTAGATCCTTGAGGAATCGCCATACTGTTTTCCATAATGGTTGAACTAGTTTACAATCCCACCAACAGTGTAAAAGTGTTCCTATTTCTCCACATCCTCTCCAACACCTATTGTTTCCTGATTTTTTAATGATTGCCATTCTAACTGGTGTGAGATGGTATCTCATTGTGGTTTTGATTTGCATTTCTCTGATGGCCAGTGATGATGAGCATTTTTTCATGTGTCTGTTGGCTGTATGAATGTCTTCTTTTGAGAAATGTCTGTTCATATCCTTTCCCCACTTTTGGATGGGGTTGTTTGTTTTTTTCTTGTATATTTGTTTGAGTTCTTTGTAGATTCTGGAAATGAGCCCTTTGTCAGATGAGTAGATTGCAAAAATTTTCTCCCATTCTGTAGGTTTCCTGTTCACTCTGATGGTAGTTTCTTTTGCTGTGCAGAAGCTCTTTAGTTTAATGAGATCCCATTTGTCAATTTTGGCTTTTGCTGCCGTTGCTTTTGGTGTTTTAGACATGAAGTTCTTGCCCATGCCTATGTCCTGAATGGTACTACCTAGATTTTCTTCTAGCGTTTTTATGGTATTAGGTCTAACATTTAAGTCTCTAATCCATCTTGAATTAATCTTCGTATAAGGAGTAAGGAAAGGATCCAGTTTCAGCTTTCTACTTATGGCTAGCCAATTTTCCCAGCACCATTTATTAAATAGGGAATCCTTTCCCCATTTCTTGTTTTTCTCAGGTTTGTCAAATATCAGATGGTTGTAGATGTGTGGCATTATTTCTGAAGGCTCCGTTCTGTTCCATTGGTCTATATCTCTGTTTTGGTACCAGTACCATGCTGTTTTGGTTACTGTAGCCTTGTAGTATAGTTTGAAGTCAGGTAGC
>NC_045447.1:55371678-55433426 GCF_002776525.5 Piliocolobus tephrosceles
ATTCTCTTTGAAGCAATTGTGAATGGAAGTTCATTCCTGATTTGGCTCTCTGCTTGTCTGTTACTGGTGTATAAGAATGCTTGTGATTTTTGCACATTAATTTTGTATCCTGAGACTTTGCTGAAGTTGCTTATCAGCTTAAGAAGATTTTGGGCTGAGACGATGGGGTTTTCTAAATACACAATCATGTCATCTGCAAACAGGGACAATTTGACTTCCTCTTTTCCTAACTGAATACCCTTGATTTCTTTCTCTTGCCTGATTGCCCTAGCCAGAACTTCCAACACTATGTTGAATAGGAGTGGTGAGAGAGGGCATCCCTGTCTTGTGCCAGTTTTCAAAGGGAATTTTTCCAGTTTTTGCCCATTCAGTATGATATTAGCTGTGGGTTTGTCATAAATAGCTCTTATTATTTTGAGGTACGTTCCATCAATACCGAATTTGTTGAGCGTTTTTAGCATGAAGGGCTGTTGAATTTTGTCAAAAGCCTTTTCTGCATCTATTGAGATAATCATGTGGTTCTTGTCTTTGGTTCTGTTGATATGCTGGATTACGTTGATTGATTTGCGAATGTTGAACCAGCCTTGCATCCCAGGGATGAAGCCCACTTGATCATGGTGGATAAGCTTTTTGATGTGCTGCTGAATCTGGTTTGCCAGTATTTTATTGAGGATTTTTGCATCGATGTTCATCAGGGAGATTGGTCTAAAATTCTCTTTTTTTGTTGTGTCTCTGCCAGGCTTTGGTATCAGGATGATGTTGGCCTCATAAAATGAGTTAGGGAGGATTCCCTCTTTTTCTATTGATTGGAATAGTTTCAGAAGGAATGGTACCAGCTCCTCCGTGTACCTCTGGTAGAATTCAGCTGTGAATCCATCTGGTCCTGGGCTTTTTTTGGTGGGTAGGCTATTAATTGTTGACTCAATTTCAGAGGCTGCTATTGGTCTATTCAGGGATTCAACTTCTTCCTGGTTTAGTCTTGGAAGAGTGTACGTGTCCAGGAAATTATCCATTTCTTCTAGATTTTCTACTTGATTTGCGTAGAGGTGTTTATAGTATTCTCTGATGGTAGTTTGTATTTCTGTGGGGTCGGTGATGATATCCCCTTTATCATTTTTTATTGCGTCTATTTGATTCCTCTCTCTTTTCTTCTTTATTAGCCTTGCTAGCGGTCTGTCAATTTTGTTGATCTTTTCAAAAAACCAACTTCTGGATTCATTGATTTTTTGGAGGGTTTTTTGTGTCTCTATCTCCTTCAGTTCTGCTTCAAAAACAGTTTAGATAATAAGCCTAAATGTGCCAATTAACTCCATAAAAATCATGAAGCCAAAACTAACAGCCACAGAAGAAAAAATTTTCAGAAAAAAAATTTAAGGAAGATTTTATCCAAGTATTAATTTGTAAAAGTCATAATGAATAGAAAATGAATAAGGACATAAATGAAAATACAACTTACAATGAAATTAGATGTTTATTAAACTCTTCCCCCTAAACAATGCACCATTGCTTAAAGGGTCTATGACTTTTTCCTGATCATACCTTGTAGTAGATCTCAAGAAAAAAAAAAAAAAAGAAATGACCAATTTATCAGCTTTGGATCTTAACCTTTTACCTTATAAAGATACTTCCAAATACTCAGTTTCCAAGATAAGTTTTGGTTAACACATAATAAGAATTTCAAAACCACAAGTTCAAAAGCATTACTTATATAGCTATTATTTGAGGCGATTACTCAATAGTAAGAGAGAAATTGTCAAGGTAAATTCTATGCCATAACACCATGCACTATGTTGAACTCCATATAAAATCAAACATTTGTTAGATATACTTAAAAACACTCTTAAAATATAGGAAATATTAGCCATGTGGAGAAATAATAAATATTTTAGCTTTGAAATAACAGAATAAATCACAAAACACATACTTTATACATTTAAATATGGAAACTTTTCAACTTTTGTTTCATGAAATTAAAATAGAATGATGCTAAGTATTATAATTAATGTAGTAGTTCAAACATTTACCCAAAAATATGCTGATTTCAATAGAAGTATTTCCAAGATTATGAAGGAATTTATATGAAAAAAATAAAATTAAGAGAGTAAATTGTATGACAATATTCTTTCTTGCATTTTATCAAAGAATTGTTAATAAGAGCACCCTGAAAAAAACAGGACAAAAATTTTAATAAAACATAAATGGTCATAATGAATAAAAATGGTTCTTATGAAATTGTCATCTTTATTCAGAGCTAGTGACATTATAATTTTGTACAGACCTTTGAAAATTATTATGAAAACTTATAGAAAATGTCTTGTAATCATACATTCTTATTCTAAGTCATTCTGATTGTATGCTTTTACCTCAAGAAAATAATTCTATAGAATTTCAAACTGTATGCATAAAAATATGGTTTCATTATTATAAGCAATAGTAAAAAAAAGTCTAATCTTTGAAGATACATTGTAGCCTGTTGTATCAAATTAGTAACATTATCTGTAGCCATTAAAATAGTAATTATGACCACTATTCATATTTATTAAGGTTGAAATTTTAAGAGCAAAAAGAAATATATAACATGGTATCTATACTATGATTGTGATTATATTAAAAATACTATACATGTGTAAGAGAATATACAAATATAAAAATAGTGATAGAATTATGGCTGATGTTTTAAAGTTGTTACCCTTTAAGAATTTGTCTTTACTACAATGTCTTTACATAAGAAAAAAACCTAATGAGCCACTTCTTATTATTCTATATTATTGCAAGCTCACAAAGTGCATAATAATGAATAGGAAGGAAACTATTAGAATAGAGAACATCATTGACCTCCTGCTTATAGAAGAAACTGACCTTCAAGATAAAGAGGAATAAAAAGAAAACTATCAGGTATTAACCAAGTAACTTTGCTCACATCTGCTAGAGAAATGAAATAGGAAACAGGCACAGTCCTCACTGACCTTCCAGGTACCCATGACACAGTATAACTTTGAGACCTCAAATAAAAAATGCAGCCTATTGTACCTGACAGGAAGCTTTGCACTTTCATTATGCATATAATAACTAATAGATCTTTTGAAATCATTACCTGTCAAGAGGCAAAAAAAAGACAGAGGAAAATCCTTGAAGAATAGAGTTTGTCAAGGGTCAAAGTAAATGGCAATGTACTTTAATAAGCAATAAGCTCTACATTATTTCTGGGTGGCCTATACACTCAGTGGACTGTGGTACCACATATTGAATTACGGAATAACTTCTTAGTGGCCCAGAATACCCTTCCAGGATGTCTCTCTATTCATCAGTTTATATGTAGCTTAAATAATAAAAGTTAATGTTATTACCTGTGTAACACATAACAGGGAAGGTACATTTTTGAGCTACCCAAACCTTAAAATGTATTACATGTTTATTATTGTTGTTTTATGTTATCTATATAACCATTCCCCCATATTAGTAGTAACATTGAAAAAACTTAATGTTTTTCAGTTTTTCAGCATTTAATATCTAAATAATGTATGCATGTCAATAATGTATGAAGACATGATAATATATAACTTTTATTTGTTAACAATGGGGGGGAAGGAAATCCTTATTTTTCAGGTAAATTGCTCTTTTCCACTGCATGCTAGTGAAACAACAGAAACCACCTTTTCACAAATAATCTTGGATCTAAGAACATGAAAGAGAGGCATTCCATACACCACCCAAATATCCCATGCATCACAACCTACTGCCAGAGTGATTGACACAGAAACAAATGAGTGGGAGTTAAATTATTCAGTTGCTAGTTTGTGCTCTATTGTAAAATAGCTTGTCATTCTCTCTGAGTCTTTGGTTCTCAATTTTCTCATTTTACAATAAGTAGCTAATTCTCGATGCATACATGAGATGTTCTTTACAGTTTCTGCCAGCTGTAGGTCCCTATTTCTATCGGGAATATAGAGTAATTTTTCTCCTTCTTTTCAACTAGGCATTTAAAAAAGAAGCAAAATCAAGGCCTTGTTATCTATTCAAGTATGGTTAAACAGTTTGGCAGGTTGATGAAGTCGTATATTTACCAAAGTCTCAATGTTATTTACTACAGGAAAACAGTATCCTTCTCCCCCTCACTATACCTCCCAACATCTAATGTGCCAAGTGCCCTTGCTGTTAGCTTGCCATAGGTCTAATGGAAAAAAAAGTATGGAATTCACTACTACAAATATTCTTTAGCCTTAAGAAGGTTAAAGTGACTTCCAGGATTTCACTGGGATTGTGTAGTTTTGCAAAACACTTCAAATTTCAGAGCACAGTGTATGGCTATAGCAAGTTAGTTGTTTTCCTTTTGCTGAACTTTGTATAGCTAAAGGTACTGCATTGCTGGATGAATTCATCTGTATTTCTCAAGATGCTAAGCAAAACATACTAGCCTCAAAAACAAAGAATCCTAATGTTCATTAGAATTCAAAACAATTTATAGGAAAAAGGGGTTTCTGAGATACTTTGAAGATCTAAGCTTCATATATAACATTTTTATTTTCAGGTTTCAAAGATAAACTTTAAAAACACAGGTTTTACTTAAGAAGGGAAAACATTATAGTCTATTGAATTCAGGTGACAATTTTAGGTGGTGCCACAAATGTCCTGTAATGCACCTTGGCATGAGATGCACCAACTCAAATGCGTATCAACACTCTAAGTACTCCTACAATTGTGTGTCTGTATCTTTAACTTTATTTTATCATAAAAATGAATAAATATGGAACTGTCAATTCTAAATTTAAGTACTCTTAGACCTACCTTTTAGATAAAGGTACTTGTTCAATACAGTATGGAGCTGATAGTTGTTTGACGTTCGGTTACAAAGATATTCAATGGGATTTGGTAAATATTTTCTTTGTGTTTCTTTCTGTCATAGATGTTCTAGCTTTCTACAGTCTCTTCCACGGAGACTCTGAAACATTGTCATTTTCACTTTTTCACTTATTACTTTACTTATTAATTCAATATTAATGTAACTCATTTAACTTTATTAAATCAATACCATCAAACTAATATTTACTCTCAAACTAACCTAATAGCTGAGTGGCACTTAAAGGATGTAAAAAGAATTCTACTCATTAGGAATATATAGGCTTACAGATTCCCTCAGAAATCTTTGTGTAAATGCAACAGGGAATGGCAAGATAAATAGATAAAATCATATTTTCATCATTCTGCATTATGCAATTTTGGAAACACTACAGAAATTGCCTATAATTATTTGGAACTGCCATCTTACCAATATCCCTTACATTCAAATGTTTCCAGTTGTTTTCCAACGATACTACACTTTGTTCTATATTGTATGTTAGAGTACCTTTGTCTATCATTAGGCAGTGACTCATAGGTAATGTTATGTTCCGAGCTGACTCCCTGTCAGCAAATTCCAAATAATAGCAAATAATTTAATGAGGAAAATCGACATTAATTGTAAACACAATACACTAAAAACTGGAACATTCCTGGAAATAGATTTATCTTAATGGTTATCTAAATCTTGAAAAAATGTTATCTGAATATTATAGAAAGATATAGATGATAGATAGATGATTGATAGATAGATGTGTGTATGTGTACATATGTGCATGTAAGTTTATGTGTGTAAGGTTTTGCAAACAAGATTATTGCCTTTTTAAAAATTTACACATGGAAAAATTAATTTGTGATGATGATTAAGCACTAGCTTGTTTAAAGGTTAATTTTATGTCTCACAAAATGTTATATGGTTTGGGTAGTTTTCTCATTGTTTTCAGATAGTTCAAATAAAACATTTTATGGGAATAGTTTTCTAAGAAAAAAATCCAGTGTTAATTTGCACCTGAGAACTACTTAAAATTGGTCTTTATTCCTAAAATAAATATAAGCAGGCAATTCTCTCAAAGTAGTATCTTTCAAAATCATAAATATCCAAAATATTCAATACAATCTTTATAAAATATTATTTAGATGATAAATGTGTTACTGAATATTAATGTTGCAACATTCAGCTTCTGTTGGCGTTACCTTGGGAATATTTTATTTTGTTTTAGTAAGCACAGATTCTTCTCATGGTCTACCATTCAAAGATCAGGGTGCATCCCCAGTTGCAGAAACATGTGGAAAGCACAAAGTTATGATCGGCCACCAGATGGAGTTTTGAATATTGACAAAACTTTTTTATTTTACTGACCACCAGCTGACAAATTTCATCTTCATTCGTATATTATTAGAGCAGAGCAGAAAATATAAGACAGTCCTGAAAACTAAGGTAATGGACTACCTACCAGGAAATTATAAATTCTAAGGAGGTGATAGCTTATTCAATGGGTATTCATTTTTTCCCCTTAATTAACCATATCTTAGAGTTGTTGTTGCAGCTGCTGTGTTTCTTGTTATTTGGCACAAGGTTGAGAACAGTTAGACTCGGGTTGGGTAAACTAGGGTTTTTCCATCTTAAAAGAGTTGATTATTAATCTTCTGAGAAAATTGCTAAAATGACTTTGGCCCAGTTATTTATTACTATAACCTTTTATTCACTCATACGTAAAACGATGATTTAAGATATTTTACTTGCACAAGTGTTGTAAGGACTTGAAATCATATATAAAAAGTACCATAGTGCTTAAGCACATAGTGGGTTTGCAATTTAATGGAAGTTACTCATATTATTGCATATTAATAAATTGTAGATCATTCCTTAACACTAAAAATTAAGAGAGAAATTGAAAAACTGTTTGTAAAGGGCAACATAGTAAGGAATTTAAGCTTCATGGGTTAAGAGGCAAAAATAAAAAATAAAAAATAAAAAAATACATAGGTACTTGTATAACCATTTCAAATATAACCTTTTTAAAAAGTAAAAAATCATTCTTAGCTCATTGACTATAAGTAAAGAAATAAGTAAGGCAGAACAAATCAGGGTCACAGACGATGAGTAATTCACCCCTGAGTTAGAAGATTAAAAGTAAGGAATGAAGTGAAACAACCAGCCCATTCCCTACTATTTTGGTAAAAGATTAGTTAGTCTTAACTAAAATGAGAAATGATCTGAGAATTAACCTTTACTGTTATTATTCCTATGAATGTAATTTTGTTTTATGGAGCTAACACCAATTGTCTAAACCTTCTGTCATTCAGCAAATCCAAAAAGATAAAGTGTGCAAGCATCCATGGTAAAACTTCATAACAAGGACATGAATGAAAACATTTTACGGAGAAAAACATGCCCAGAAAGTTTTCTTCACCATTCAAAATCAAACTGTGGCCTGGTAAGTGGCAAAGCCCTTAAGACTAAAATACTCATTTCTAGATATACAAAAGCTAATACTGACTTGGTTATTTGTTTATTAAAGTGCCATCTAATGTGAACATTCTACATGCCAACTACAGACCAGTGGATACATAGACAAAACGAATATTTTCTCATCATTTTGAAAAATACATTTGGGGCTGGGCGCGGTGGCTCACACCTGTAATCTCAGCACTTTGGGAGGCCGAGAAGGGCGGATCACCTGAGGTCGGGAGCTCGAGACCAGCCTGACTAACATGGAGTAACCCCGTCTCTACTAAAAATACAAAAATTAGCTGGGAGTGGTGGCTCATGCCTGTAATCCCAGGTACTTGGGAGACTGAGGCAGGAGAATCGCTTGACCCCGGGAGGCGGATGTTGCGGATCGCACCACTGCACTCCAGCCTGGGCAACAAGAGCGAAACTCTGCAAAGGGAAGGGGAGGGGAGGGGAGGGTTTGGATAGAGGAATACAGAGAATAAATAATAAATATGGTACTTTAGAGGGTAATGAGCATTATGAATATTGTGTTTCATGTACTATGAAAAATACGCATGTTTGTGGTATATAGGATAGGGCAGTTGCAATTTTACATAGGTTAGTTAAGGAAGAGCCCACTGATAAGGAAAGAAGCTGCAAGGAGTAAAGAAGCTAGCCCTGCAATTATCTGCAGAAAGAATATTTTAGTTAGAGGTAAAGAAAACTCTGAGGCTGAAAGATGACTGACATCAAGGAGAAAGTGTAGTGAAAGCTGACTGAAGCCAACTAAGATATCGAGGAAAGGGAGAATGTTGTATAAGGTGCTGCTTTAGTAGCCATTGTAAAGAATGGAAACAGTTTTATCCCTGTCAGGGAATGAGGAAACCACTGGAGGGGTTATAACAGTAGAGCAACATAATCTAATTTTCATTTTAACAAAATTCCTCAATAATGATTTGTTTCTGGGATTATTTTTCGTATTTAATTTGACAATGATTGGAAGTAAACATCACCATGGTGGGAGATTTTCTTCAGCCTATTATCATTTATTTATATCAATTTATTTTGTTTTATGGTCTCTTTTTCTTTCAAAACATGAGTAGTTTTCAAGAGCCAAATTAAACATTTATTCATTTATTACAAAGATCAACAAAGAAATATTTAATGTATGTTAGGTGTCAGATTCTGGATGAGACACTGACAATAGAAAGAAGGTCCACATGTACTGCAAAAGCCTGTAGTCTATTGAGGAAGTGTAATACAATATTGGAGAATATAAGAATAAAACAGTAGCAATGCTGAATAATCCAATCCATTTTCAATCTATAGTACCTTCTGTATTTTATTATCACTAATTCTACTACTAAGAATGCTAATCATAAAGATAATAAACTCTCAACCGAAGAGAAAATGGGTGGTTTCTTGGAACAATCATTGCTACCAACTACACATGTAATGCAATAGATTTCATCTTTCTATTTCTGTAAAATTAGAAATCTATCTTCTATCTGTACTCTGCACATGGCTTTAGGTATTTGTAACTGTTATTGTTGCTTCCATTTCACAAGTGTTTACCTTCCTACAGGTTTGACAATCTTTATCCTGAAGCTATAAATAATTCGAGGTATTTAGGTTATTTAATTATTTTTCTATGTTTAACTTTGTTTTTCAACTTGTATTTTAGATTCAGGGTTTACATGTTCAGGACTGTTACCTGGATATATTCCATGATGCTGAGGTTTTGGGGATGTATGATCCCATCCTCCAGGTACTAAGTATTAGTTAACAATTGTTAACATAGTTAATATAGTTAACATATAACATAGTTTTATATATATATATACACACACACACACATATAACATAGATAGTTAACAATTGTTAGTTTTTCAATCCTTGAGCCCACTCCCATTTTTCCTGCTTTAATAGTCCTCAGTTTGTATTGATGCTATATTTATGATCCTGAGTACCCAATGTTTAGTTTCCACTTAGAAGTGAGAACATGTGGTAATTAATGCAGTAATTAATTAACTGCATTAATTCAGTTACGATAACAACCTCCAGCTGCCTCCACAGTGCTGCAAATGACACAATATCATTCTTTTTATGTCCGCATAGTATTCCATCGTGTGTATGTACCACATTTCCTTTATCCAGTAAACTGTTAATAGGCAACTAGGTTGACTCCATGTATTTGCTATTGTGAATAATGGGGGTGCTGTGATGAACATGTGAGTGCAAGCATCTCTCCGGTAGAACAATTTGTTTTCTTTTCGATATATACCGAGGAATGGGATTGCTGGGTTAAAAGGTAATTCTCTTTTAAGTTATTTGTTAAATCTCCAATCTGTCTTCCACAGTGACTGAACCAGTTTACATTCCCACCAACAGTGTATAAACACTCCTTCTTCTTCTCTGCAGCCTTTCCAGCATCTGCTGTTTTTAGACTTTTTGGTAATAGCCATTCTGACTGGTGTGAGATGGTATCTCACTGAGGTTTTAGTTTGCGTTTATCTAATGATTAGTGATGCGGAACATTTTTTCATGTTTCTTGGCCACATGTATATGTTCTTTTGAGAAGTGTCTATTCATATATTCTGTCCATTTTTAAATAGGGTTATTTGGTTTTTGCTTCTTCAACTGTTTAAGTTCGTCCCAGATTTTGGATATTAGATCTTTGTTGGATGTGTATAGTTTGTGAATAGTTTCCACCATTCTGTAGGTTGTCTGTTTATTCTGTTGATAGTTTTTTTATTGGTTGGTTTGTTTGTTGCTGTGTAGAAGGTCTTTAGTTGAATTACGTCCCACTTGTCAATTTTTGGTTTTGTTGCAATTGCTTTTGAGGACTTAGTCATAAATTATTTCCCAAGTTGTCCTGAATGGTATTTCCTAGGTTTTTTTTTTTTTTTTTTTTTTTTTTTTTTTACCATTTGAGGTCTTACATTTAAATGTTTAATCTGGCCAGGCAAGGTGGGTCATACCTGTAATCTCAGCACTTTGAGCCAGCGAGGCGGGTGAATCACCTGAGGTTGGGAGTTCGAGACCAACCTAACCAATATGGTGAAACTCCATCTTTACTAAAAATACAAAAATTAGTCAGGCTGTGATGGTGCATACTTGTAATACCAGATACTCAGGAGGCTGAGGTGGGAGAATCACTGGAAACTGGGAGGTGAAGGTTGCAGTGAGCTGAGATCGTGCCATTGCACTCCAGCCTGGGCTACAGAAGGAAACCCTGCCGAAAGAAAAGAAAAGAAGACAGAGCAGAGCGGAGGGAAAGTGAGGGTAGGGAAATCTTTAATCCTAATCCAGCTTGAGTTAATTTTGTGTATCAGGGGGTAGGAGTTCAGTTTCACTCTGCATATGGGAAGCCCCTATCCCAGCACCATTTACTGAAGAGGAAGTTCTTTCCCCTTTGCTTGTTTTAGTTCTCTTTGTCAAAGATCAGATGGCTGTAGATGAGTGGATTTATTTCTGGGTTCGATACTCTGTTCTATTGGTCTGTGTCTGTTTTTATCCCCCTGCCATGTTTTGGTTACTGTGGCCTTATATTATAGTTGGAAGTCAAATAATGTGATGCCTCCAGCTTTATTCTTTTTTCTTAAGATTGCTTTGGCTCTTTGGACTCTTTTTTGGTTCTACATGAATTTTAGAGTAGTTTTTATTTCTAGTTCTGTAAAAAAGGACATTGACAATTTGATACCAATAGTATTGAATCTGTAGACTACTTTGGGCCGTGTAACCAGTTTAAAGATATTGAGTCTTCCTATTCATGTACATGGAATGTTTTCCACTTGTGTTATTTATTATTTCTTTCAGCAGTGTTTTGTAGTTCTCCTTGTAGAGATCTTTCACCTCATTTTTTCCAGACAATAAAATCTTTGTCTGTGGTATAGAAAGTTTAGGGTAATATATGTGAAAGTATGAAATGAAAAACTGAAGAACAATCTAAGAATATAAATATAACCTCTCTTTATATGAATATTCAATTCATTATTTGACACATTGGTTTGAGTGAAGCTCCACAAGTACAATTTTAAGCATCTTGACTTGGGCTGAGGTTCAGTAAATTATACATTCCCAGCAATTATAAGAGCTCTCTCACTAAAAATACATGTTCATGATCTACTTAGATGTATTCCCAGGTATTTTATTTTTTGTGTTGCTATTGTAAATGGATTGCATTTTTGATTTGGCTCTTAAGTTTGTTGTTATTGGTATAGATATGCTACTGCTGTTTGCACAATGATTTTGTATCCTGAAACTTTAATGAGGTTTATCAGTTCCGAGAGCCTTTGGTGGAGTCTTCAACATTTTCCAGATATAGAATCAGATCGTCTGCAAAGGGACAGTTTGTCTCTTCCTTTTCTGTTTGGATGCCTTTTTAGTTTTCCTGTTACCTGATTGCTCTGGCTAGCACTGCCAGTACTGTGTAGAGTAAGAATGGTGAGAATAGGCATCCTTGTCATGTTCCAGTTCTCAAGGAGAATGCTTCTGCTTTTTCCCCATTCAGTGTGATGTTGGCTGTGGATTTGTCATAGATGGCTCCCATTATATTGAGGTATGTTCCTTAAGTGTCTAGTTTCTTGAAGGCTTTTATCATGAAGGGATGATGGATTTTAACAAAAGCTTATTCTGCATCTGTTGAGATGATCGCATGGTTTTTGTTTTTAATTCTGTTTATGTTGTTAATTACATTTATTAATTTGTGTGTTGAACCAAACTTGCATCCTACCCAGGAAGCCTACTTGATCACTGTGAATTAATTTTTTGATGTGCTGTTGGATTCAGTTTGCTAGTATTGTGTTGAATATATTTTTGTGTATGTTCATCAAGGAGATTTGGCTATAGTTTTCTTTTTTTCATCGTATCTCTCCCAGATTTGGTATCAAGATGATTATAGTTTAGTATAATCTACTGGGGAGGAGTCCCCCTCCTCAAATTTTTTGGAATAGTTTCAGTAGAATTGGTACCAGGTCTTCGTTGAATGTCTCATAGAATTTGGCTTTAAATCCATCTGGTCTGGGGCTCTTTTGCTTGGCAGTTTTTTATCACTGACAATTTTGAAACTTCATATTTTTCTGTTCAGCATTTCCCTTTCTTCCTGATTTAATCTTGGGAGATTATGTGTTTCCAGGAATTTAACCATTTCCTCCAGATTTTCTAGTGTGTGTGCATAGTGTTGTTCATAATAGCCTCTGAGGTTCTTTGGTATTTCTGTGGAATCAGTTGTAATGTCACCTTTGTCATTACTGGTTGTACTTATTTGGATCTCCTCTCTTTTCTTCTTTGTTAATGTAGCTAGTGGTCTACTGATCTTATTTTGATCTCAGTTATCTTTTTAAATAACAACTTTTCTTTGTGTTTATTCTTTGTATGGATTTTTACATCTCAACTTTCTTTAGTTCTGCTCTGATTTTAATTATTTCTGTTCTTCTAGTTTTGGAATTAGCTTGTTTATGTTTTTCTACTTTGTCTAGGTGTGATGTTAGATCCTTAATTTGAGATCTTTCGAACTTTTTGAGTTAGGTATTTGGCATTATAAACCTTCCTCTTCATACTGCTTTTGTTGCATTACAGCAACTCTGGTATGTTGTGTCTATGTTTTCACCAATTTCAAATAATTTTGTGATTTCTGCCTTGATTTCATTGCTTACACGAAAGGCACACAAAAATAAATTGCTTAATTTCCATGTAATTGTGTGGTTTTGAGAGATCCTCTTGGTATTTATTTCTATTTTTATTCCACTGTGGTCTGAAAGTATGTTTGGTAAGATTTTAATTTTTCTGAATTTATTGAGGCCTGTTTTACAGCCTTATTGGTTGATCTTGGAGGATATCACATGTGCCAACCTAGAAATTTTTTTTTTCCTGTCTGCAATTGCAGCCCACCTTCTCCACCTCTCATTCTGCTACTGGTGCTGCTTTCCTTCCTTGGATGCTATATTCTTCACCATTGCAATTACCACCATATAATATATCATATAATTTCTTTTTTTATTATACTTTAAGTTCTAGAGTACATGTGTACAATGTGCAGGTTTGTTACATAGGTATACAAGTGCCATGTTTTTGTTTTTAAATTGTGATGGCCGCAAATCACTGCGAGAAACTAGAAATAATTAGGGTGCCACAAAATTAGAACTTATAATCAATAACATACTGCTCATGAGGTATATAGGAAAGAACACAGGATTAGAAATAAGGAAGGGCTTATTTCTAATTGAACTGACCATAAAGGAAGTCAGAGCAACTGGGGCTTTGAACAGTCAAGGAAATACTTGTAGCATTGGGTGATGTTTAACAATTTCAGCTCAGAAACACATACCATGAGTACTGGGTGATAAAAAATCAGAAAAGTGGTATAAGTAAGTGGTGAAGACAACCTGGGAACTGACAGGACATAGAAATCATAATTAGAGGGAGTGACAAATTCAAACTTCATATAGGAGTTTGTACATGCACATAAAAATTATTTGAAGGAAAGATGTGGTTTCAAGTAACAGCAAGAGAAAGGGCATTCTAAACCAAAGGAATGGAATGACTAGTGATCCTCAATGATAAGGCATGGGCATGCATGCACACAGCAGGGCAAGATGTTTGCTTCTAGCTATAGTAGAGGGTTTTTTGTGTGTAAAAAGTACACAAAAGCAGTGTCCTTGAATATTTACTAACTTTGTGATTTACATTTTTTGGCAGAACCCAAAGATGAGGCTGGTAGACAATTTCTTCTGTTGTAGTTGGCTTAACTTCAACTGTTTAGATTGATAGTGAGGATTTTCTTTAAATTTATCTTACCAGTGAATTACATGTCACAGAAACAAAGTATTTTTGATCTTTAAAATCAATCTATTCCTCTCATTTTACACATTAGGAAACAGTCATAAAAATTAAATGACTTAAGATTAAATAGTTGGAATATTTCCTAAGTGATTCTACCTTGGGAGATTATATATATATATATATAGTCCTCTATATAGTCATTGCATTTTAACTCAAAAATTTTGCTGAAATCCATCTTAATGGTTGATTGCAAGTTAATAATAAGAAAAAAATGCAACATATTTAGAAATTTGAACTCTCTTCCAAATGGATTCCTCAAGCTCAAATGTGATAAGTATTGTATTATATAAAATACTGGTGATTTAGTTGAAAGTTTGTAAACATAAAAAATTAAGCCTGCCAGGAGAATCTCGCGAGTCTGGAAGTTAGAGGTTGCAGAGGGCCAAGATTGCACCAGTGTACTCCAGCCTGGGTGATGGACTTCATCTCAAAAAGAAAAAAATAAAAATAAGACTGTCATGATGCCTGGTTACCTTTTTATCTAATATATATAGATAAAATAAATACTTGGTGTAGTATATATTATAACAAGTCTACGTTATGAATTGAGCATAGATTAAGATCAGAAAACCTGAACAGATATAACAGAATGAAAATATGTTTTTAAAAATCACAAAACAATGTTACTTCTATGGCACTAATAATGTTTCATATTTGCCTTTCTTTTCTCTTTATAGAGTCAAAACAACTTTCTGAAAATAGGATCTTCGTTTTCTAAAAGCCCATCTGCTCTTGATGTTTATATATCACTTAATGAATTGACTGTTTATCTTACATCATACACTCCAGACTTACTGCAAGATGAAAGTTTCAGCTTCATTCTCACAAAATGCTCAAACTTGCCTGAACATCTCTAAACATAGCACCTATTAGAAAGCAAGATCATTTTTCTCTGCATACTCCCTAGACTTAGTGAGCAACAAAATAAAAAGTCCTTTAGCCAACTTCATATCAAAAAGGGAAAAGGTGAAATCAATGGAACAATAAAAACTGCAATCTCTTTTTGTCACATTTTATGACCTCATCACCAACAGACTCCACAAGGTCATCACTCCTTGTATTAGTCTGTTAACGATCTGGGCACAATCACTGCTACCTTTTGAACTTTTTTTTTCTTTTTTACAATATTGCTTTTTGTTTGTTTGTTTTTTATTGAATGTTTCCATTGGTCCTCCCCACTGCTTTTGGTTAAAATGAACCTCCAAGAAGAATGCTAGCACAGAATTCAATAAACCCATGCAAGAAATATTCATGTGGTCCTATGATATGATCATTTCTTATAGCTTCTGTTGCTCAGTCACTGATTCTTTAGTTAGCAGTTTATTTAGATGTCAAGCCAAACCCTAGAAAAATGAATGTGTTCTCCATATAGCTGACTGCAATTCCTACTATGACTTCTTGCGATACAAATGAAAAAAAGAATGCTTCTCCGTGTAGAAGATTAATGGTATAAAATATGAATAACATACCATGGAGAGACAACCTTTCTTTCAATAAGTAATATAATTTTGAATGAAAACTCAAAACATTCAGATATTTTGGCTAGCATTGTTGGTTGATTACAATCCCTGTTTCATTTTTAATGTATCATAGCCAAGAAGATTTTATATTAATCCAGGATTAACAAATTGCCTGTAATTTTCATACTTAGAAGATTTTATTTACTGTGGGACTGAGTTGGACAGAGTCTTTAGGAATTTGCTTTCATGAAATATTTGAAAGTTAGGCAAGGACTCTTAGCTATTCCGAACTATGAAGTTTTTTACCCATAACTGGCTCTTTAGATTTGGGGTCAAGATATTTTCAGTCCTCTCAATATTTTCCACGGGACTTTGCACTCCTTGTCCCTTAGTCTCTCTTTTACTTCTCATCAGAATAATGACTCTTACTATCATGTTGTTAAGGATATCTATATCCTCAGACTTTTTACAGAAATCTATTTCTCCTTTGACGTAACAGGATCCTGGCTCTCAAACGTAGTTTTTATCTTTTAGACAGTCTTGAAATTCACTTCTAGACTTCATTTTTAAATCAAGACATGGTTTTAAACAACTCGGACAATACGCTTGCAATAAGGTTTTGGCTCTTATTGTATGAGAATAAGCTTCCTTTCCCCCCCGCCCTTAGCTATTAGCTTTCAAGTCCAAAATGGATTCCATCAAAATTTGTAAACTCTACTCTTTGTGCAAAGTTTACCTCCTCCTTTCTGCCATACTGCCTTTGAGAAACAATCAGAAATATTTTTAAAAATGCAATTTTAATACTGCAGTAAGAGGAATGAAGGAAAATACCACAATGTCACATAGGACTAGTTAAGGGGTAGGTTTTGTTAGAGAAATCTGAAAGTCAAAGCCCAGCAAGATGATACCCATGATTCACTATTTTACCATCATCACAGGAAGACATTTGCAGTGGGATAATGTCCTCAAGGAGAAACACAGTCCCCGCACACTTTACCATTTTATGGTATAAATAAGGGAACATACTTTGGCAAGGACAGGCAGGGAAGAATTAGGCAGCAGGAAATCCCCATGCCCATTTTCAGTGCAAAGGAATTCTCTGGATATTCTGAAGTTAACACTCTAGTTCCTTACGAAAATTCAGATTCAAGATTCTAGGGAGGAGCCACACCCTGGTTCTGTAGGAAACTAGGTTCCAGGCATTCCTGCTGTGGAAGAGGAAGCCTTCTCTCCTGTTGCCCGCTGCAGTATGGCAACTTGATATTCTGGAGCATGTCAGACTACAATACTTCCTACTACTTTACAAAAAGATGTTTGGTGTATATTGTTTATAAGCAAAAAGATTGGAATTAGTCTTCATTTGAGTAATAGTTTAAATTACATTTGCTTAATAGAAAATTATAGAGCCACTAAAAAAACAAGTTTTCTACAGAAAATCTAAATTTAAAAAAAATTTAAAAATTCAGAGTACTATCTTTACAAATAGTTTATAAAATATGACAAATATGAGAATCTGGTAAACAATGAAAATTTTGTAGAAATCATAATGATTTTGCTTCTAAAGAAAGAGGAATAAAATATAATACATAATTTTAAATTGATAGAAAAATAAACTGTAAGAATAATATAAATTAATGTTATGTAGTTAATTTTATTTTATATTTATGTTGGTTAATATTATATAATCAATTAAAAGTATACAAAGTCTTCCTAAAGAGAATGCAAGTATCCATGATTAGTATCAGTTCTAATTCAAAAAAGTTTTAATAAGTTTATGTTAAGTTTATGCTTGGTAGCAAAACTGAAACTTAGAGGAAAACTAGAAATATAATAATAAGTAGTCTAATTTCACTGTCAATCTTATAGAAAATATAAGGCTTTGTCGCATTTTATTGATTCACATGTGCAGTATTCTATAATGTTTCTATTCTTAAAGTCAATCTTAAAAACCAGCACTCCTAAGACAGCCACACACACCAAAACTAAACATCAGTAGGAGTGGTATCAGCAACGACAATAAAAGTAGGGAAGAAAAAGCCATAAACATTAATTTAGTTCACTAGAAGCCCCATTATCATCACTGAAATCTTCAAAGTTGGATCACTCTGTGGTAGCTTCAGATTTAATGTCAGAATATTTTGCAACTAAATTGAAAAAATCAGCTGTTGTCATCTTCTGAGCAGTGAAATTTATTCTGTGTAATTTAATGTAAATATTATACTTGTGACCATTATGCCTTCCCACATTAGAGCAATAACAAGGCACACTGAAAAATGAAGGCAAGTTTTACTAGGCTGCTTTATTGATGCTACAAAGACATGGAGAAACTTGTAACCTAGAACACTGTATGCTGATAATATCTGCAAGGACATTTTTTCCTTGGTTTGTATATTGCTTTAAAGTTAGATTTTTATACATTGAACTCAAACTAATGATTATGCTGATGAGGGTCAACTTTAATGATAGATTAAAGTGTCTCCCTTACTGTTTGTACTTTGAGTCTGACCTTGAGTGATTTTGACTCAAATCATCTACCATTCTTAAAGAAGTTTCAGAATACTTGTAATCCCTGCATTAAAGTTTAAAGGGTAGAATCCAGTATTCCTTTAAGCCTTATCTGCCATTCATCATGTTGAATGAGTCCTAATGTCTCCACACATGTTAAGTTTTATTCATATTAAGATAAAATCAACATATGTAAAACATGGTCTATAAAATCTTGTAAAATCAGGTCCCTGTTCACATCAACCTGGGAGAAAAACATGAATATTATCTACCTGGTATTATCCTGTCATTTTGTATGTGTTCTCTCAATCCAAGCACTTTTACAGAACAGGCTCTCCTTAATAATCCCTGCCTCTTAAACAAACAGTGTTCACACTCCACCACGGAGTGTATATCCCAGGGCAATATAAACTAAAAGTCTTTCATCTTCCTAATAGTACTCAAATTTAGGAATACAGACCCACCAACAGTTGATATGCTTTCTTTTATGACCACTCGGGGGCCCTGTATTAGTTTGCACAGTTCTCACACTGCTATAATGATACTATATGAGACTGGGTAATTTAAAAGAAAGGAGGTTTAATTGACTCACAGTTCTGCATGGCTAGGGAGGCCTCAGGAAACTTACAATCATAGCAGAAGGCAAAGGGGAGGCAAAGCACATCTTACATGGTAGCAAGAGAGACGGAGAGAGAAAGCGAGCAAAGGAAGACATGTCACTTTTAAACCATCAGATCTCAGGAGAACTTACTTATTATCACAAGAACAGCATGGGGGAAAAAATCGTCCCCATGATCCAATCACTTCCTACCAGGTCCTTCCCTTGATATATGGGAATTGGAATTCAAGATGAGATTTGGGTGAGGTCACAGAGCCAAACCATATCAGGCTCCATGTCACTTATATATTAATAAATCAATCCTGCCCAAGGAACAGCTCTGCATCTTAGGTTCCTAAAGAGTCAAAACCAACTATTTCTACTAATATTCTTGGTATCTTCAGAATGGGATGAAGCAGTGGGTTTATCAATATCCTTTCATTTTAGGCTTGAATAAAACCTATCTTTCTCTACTCATATTCAAGAGACATATGCAGCTAAACTACATTATAGGTATACTACAATAAAAAAATTGCAACAGTTTTTATAATATGCTATGCTCTATAGTGACTCAATAGTACATTAATGATGATAAAAATGATCCATTATTTCAGACAAACATTTAGCTAATATACTTGCTACACTAGGCACTTATGCCTTTCAATTAAAAAAGGCATATATTTTATAATTTAGAAAACAAAATAGCTGAATTCAAGGCTGATAATATAAGGAGAGCTCTAGAATTTTAAATTTCAAAAGTACAATTCGGTTGTTTCATGTACCATAAATCAATGTCCTGTGTAATCAAAAAGGAAAAATGAAAGTCTGCCTAAATTAATAATAGTGGAGGAGCCCATGTATATTAATCTAATCTAACAGGTTTTATTACTCTGCAGAAATTTTCTCAAGGCTTAATATTTCTCATATAAAAAAGAAAGGATGATTGGGAGTGATTAAAAATACAATTGAGGAAAATATTCATTTCAACTCTAAATGAAAACTTGTAATTAATGAGCAATGAATGTCCATGGGTTATGTCATTGCTCAGTAATCGTATTTAACAGAGAAATATAGTTTAGATTAAAATATGCTGAAATAGAGCTGGAGAAAAGATTAAAAAAAAAATCACCTATGTATTTTAATTTCTAATTAGGTACCCTGAAGCAGTGAGCAATTTCACTAAGACTAAATTACCCTTGCTGCATAAAGCCTTATAGCCAGTTGACATGTTCTGAAATCCCTAATACTTTCACAATTGAAATGCATACATTTTCATATGCTTTAAGAGATTAGGAAAAAACTTTAAGTACATAATAATTGGTCATTATAAAAAGAGATTAGGTATGTTAAGAAAGATATCAAAATATTGTCATATGTATATAAATGTAGACATGCATTTGGTATATATGTAAAGTACAAAAATAATACAACAAAACAAGATAAAAGTTGAATAAGAAAGAAAAATTAGGCAAAGAGAAAAATGTTTGTAATAAAGGAACAGGAATTTTTATTTAAGTTTAAACCATATAATATTATACCAATTGTTAGAAAAGGATCTCAAAATAAATTGAATTTCTCTCTCTTAGTCAATAAGAAAAAGAAAAACATATTGAGTGATTAAAAGTGTGTCAAAATTAATACTAGATGTTTGGAAGAATAGGAAAGATTTGTGGTACTCAATCAAGAAAAATTCCTTCAATTAGTTTTCATAAATAAGCACTGTCAAACAATCAACAATAACTTACAATGAATATGACACAGTTGAATTGATCAGATATGTATTGATTACTCTGGGCTTGGCAACCTACTGGATGATAGGTATTTTAAAAAGTGAGCAAAATAAAAAAGTCCTGCACTCACTAGATTTTTCATTCCAACTGTGAATGGCATAAAACAAATTTTAACTCATTTTAGGAAAGTGCTACATTGGAGAAGTCCCTGTTTGCTACTGAAATATGGTTACTGTGATGCATTTCATGGAGTTTTTGCTCATAAAGGTATAAATGTACTTGGTGTAAGTCAATGGCATCATAACAGAATACATTTCAGTAGAACCAAGTCGTGCCTGATTTAAAATAAAAGCATACTGTATCTGTGCATAGTTTTCTAACACTCTAATATAACCAAGGCATGCCAATCACGAAAATGACAGTTGGCATAACCTTCAGCCTCTCATTAATGTTTCAGTCAGGATAGGTCAGCCTATAATGTGGCAATAAGATGTCTCCGCGTTTTAATATTTTAAACAGAAATCATTGTTTTATCCACAGTACAATATCTGGATGATTGTCATGGAAGGTGGAAGGGAACGTAGTAATTCATGTGTTAGCTCCTAAGTGCTGATGCCTTGAAATAACATATGTTGCACATTTCTTTGACCAAAATAAGTAACAATCATCACTAATTTCAAGGAAATGGAAACCATCAATCCTATCCTGGAAGGAAAACCAAAAATATTGATGAGTGATGCTAGTGATGACCATACCCCATAAATGATGTCTCCAAGGTCTGGACCATGCTGAGAGAAGCTGTGAATGAGATTATGATTCCCAATAAAGACTTGGAATATAACTAGGAACAGAACTGACATCTTTCTGTATAATTTAAGGAGAAAACAAAGTCATCTGAAGGAAGACAGCATCGGTCAAGTCAGACATTTTCTTTATAAATTTTGGAATGATGATGATGATAGTAATTATAGGCCTCAAAAATCTGAGCCATATTATATAGCTGCACTACTTTTAGACAATAAATTTTGTATAGTAGGTGATAACAACAACAACAAAAAAAACCACTTGATCAATAGAAAACTCTCAATAAAGCATATCTATGGAACTTTTGGGATGCTTGTGAAGATGAACTAGTTACAAAATCTATGCTGAAATAACTAAATGAAGAATCTCATTATATGGGTTTATTCGACACAGTTCATTTAAAAGTTTGGGAATATGTACCCCAAGTAATTTTAATTTGAGAATAGATTAAAAGTTTTCTATAAAGTTCTTCTTTCTGGCAATAGATAGCATGGCCAGAATCACCTCAAAAATCAACACAGACAAATGACGTTTAGCCAATAAGTTAATAAGTAGCATTTCTTCTGGCAAGTTTTTCACAAATCCAAGTGTACACGTATGATGCATACACATTGAAAACATGAACACACCAATTAAGATTAAAGAGAATACACTTGGCATATATAAATAAGTTGGTTAAAATATTTGTAGCTAAAATGACTGATTAATTAAAAATTAGGGAGATTTTAGGGAGTAATCTCAATTTTCCAGACTTACCTCTCAAGAAATGGCATATATTCATGGAGCACATGCTAGCTATCAGATACTGGTCAACCACATGCTATGTGGGGCTATGATTCTCACTTTACAGTATGTTACCTGATGATTTACTCAAGGGCATGAAGATCACACTGGGATTTCAACCTGAGCCTAACTTTAAATCCTCAATTTATTCTATTATACCTAGGTTAGAACTTGGCATATTATCCCATTCTGGAAACAACCATTAGCAAATTCATTAATTAAGGTCATGTTGACACTTCTATTTTCAACTAAAACATCTGTTAATTTATACAGAGGTCTCCTTCGTTTAAACCAACTTGTCATTACTGCCTCTCAATGAGGGATAATGTGCTTGGCTTTTACAAGCAGTCTAAGTGTGAATTGAAAAGATTAACAGTTCTTGCCAATGGGCTCTCTCTGTCCATATTTTTACATAATAATAGTTCTCAAGAAGGCACTGGGTCTTAAGATAATAAATGATCATTCTTCACAACAGATCTATAAACAGGATCAGGATTAATGAATTTGCTGGCAGCTATTGGTGTTAATTAGCTCAAATTCAACTGCAACAGAATCATATCTATTCACAAGATTTGGATTGTGCTAATACAGCTCCAAGACAACTATTTCTATAATTTAAGTAAAGCAACTGGTCAGATTCTTATTTGAAAACCAGCTGCACAATTAACTTGACAAAAAAAAAAAAAATCTTTAAATTATTCACCTTTTCTTCCTTACTGTACCCAGCTGCTGTTTACATCTTTAATTAAATATCTTACCATACCAGCCTAACTTTTTAACTACTTTCCATACTATCTCATTTATCTTGTACCTTTAATTTTACATATGGTTATGTCTTGTGTGTTTACTTCTAGATGTGACTAGAATTTATTTAATTTCTGATCCTTGTCAATTGTAATCGATTCTGAGTTTTCTTCTTCATCATGAATGTCACCTCCAAGAAGCCCTCCCTCTCTGCCACACCAGACTCTAACCTCCAATTGTTTCTGTAATAGTGTTTTAGAAACCTCCTCACATGGTGCTGGAGTTGTCTAACTGCTCACAATGTTTTTTCTAAATGGACTGTGACCCTCATGAGAGATTAATGGAACTTGCAAGAAAAGTGCATTTCACAGCCCACTCGATGAAGTAGTCATAACTTGGCTATCAAGTTAAAAATTTGTCCTTTGGCAATTACATGCTCCTCAATTGAGGCACAGAATAGCTGAATGAATGGAAAAGTGTCCTCTGCTACTTGTGTACTGTTTTAAAATAGCTAGTGTGTGCTGACTTGATTTACTTACAATAACTTTCCCCAGTCTTCAAACTTTGCTGTTTAATCTGAATAATAAAATACCTTGAAAAACATTTGACTGACATTTCAGAAAATGTTCCTGAATAAACACATTGCACCCTTGGATGAGGAGACCCCAAATTTTCTCAATGAGGTGAGGGAATTAAAAAAGCCTTCTGAGGACTAGAGTTTTCATATACTAGATCAGATACAAGTACCATCTGGGTGCTGGGTCAGGGTAGAGAACAATACAGACTAGCAGAACTGCATCAGATGGAAAACCTCTCAACAGTAGGCAATTCGAAGTATGCCAAAATAATCTTCCATTTAGTTGTAGACTCAAGAAAAGATTGTAACCTGAAACTTTTGGGGGATTAGAATGGGAAGTTTCAGAGGGTAACAGAATAAGAATGGGGAAAGAATTGGTTTATATTTGGGCAGTAATTGGGACCAGTTACTTGGAAAGGATGACTGGAAGTAGATAGTGAGGCGTATTACACCACTTCAGAGATACTGAGATCTAACTCTTTACTTGTTTCTCAAACTCCATCCCCAGTCATTGCAATAAAAGGCCAGCACTACCTAAAATGGGATTCCAACATATTCTTTCCTGGATTGCTGGGCCTTATTCATATTTTGTTCTTCATACCAATGAGCTTTAATCCTCTAATCAATTTATCACATTACTAATGTTCTTATCCATGTTGCCAAAAACTTGATGCTTATTCCTACCATTCCAGCTATAACATTAATTCCCCTTGACCACTATTTGGATGTCCCATCTCACTATATTGCCTAAACAACACAGCTCAGAGGAATCCCTGTGGGAAGTGGCTTTGCTTGAGAAACCTTGGTAATGAAAGTCTAGCTATGTTCCTTTTTTGTCGTTTTTTGTTTTATTTTGTGTCTTTAAGAGAGTGAGACTTCTAGCAAATGTTAATCAAATTGACATACATCCTCACTAGAATCTATTGACTCGAGGCCAAATTTGGAATTTATAATAGGCATGAAAATAGAGAACAGGTAATTTAATTTGTGAAAGATCTTAACCTGATATGTATGTTTCTGATGCCAACGCTTGTATCATTTCACCAGGCTGTTTTCTCCCCCTCTGTACCACGCAAGGTCATTAGAATTCGAATTTCCTTGACCCTTCATTTAAAATGTAATTGTCAATCCAAGTGTTAGTCCCAGTTAATTGTGGGACTCAATTATGAGTTATTTGATTATGGTTATTTGATTAGTTTAATCAAATATTATTTGGGTTATCAATGAGTCTATCAATTATTTTGTGCATACCCCTATTTTCTTCTAGGTTTTTCTTCTACCTTTGAATGTGAATCCATGGAAAGTAATATTTTGATTATAGATTTCTAAAATGACAATTATTTTTCGTCATCACTTTGATGCTGTTATTTCAAATTCTTCCAGCCTCCATTATTGCCAATGAGAAATCAGTTGTCATTGTGGGTAATCACTCATTGCATATTGTTTCTTGTTTTCCTGAGACCTTCTCTTTTCAGTTGGACTCGCTCGTGTGTAGGTGTGACTCTACTGTTATCAAGCCAGTGCACATCTCCTTTTGCTTCATCAATGTGAATATGTATGCATTTCTTTTATTTGGAAAAATTCTCAGTCACAAACTCTTAAACATTTCTTCATTCCATTTCTAAATACTCTCCAGTGAAAATCTTATTCAACATATGTTAGAGGGTCTCATTTAATTGTCTTAAATAAGAGAATTCTCAAATTTTAAATTAAAAAAAAGTTTTTATATATTAATATTTATAGTTACACATCTATACACACATATACACATTTTAATATTTATACATATTCTATTGCCTTCTGAGGACTTTTTCTCAAGTTAATTTTTATAGTTAATGATTCTTGCTTCAGCGTTATGATGTGCAGTTTAGAATACGTATTGAGTTTTTAACTACTCTCATTTTATATTCTTTTTCCTTAAACTGGATTTTTTTCTTTTATCGTATCTTTTTCTTCCACAAATGTTTTATATGTAATTATGCAGATACAATTTCATACCATAAAATTTATCTTTTTAAGTGTACAATTCAGTGACTTTTAGTGTATTCAGAGTTGTGCAACATAACCATTATCTAAGTTGAAGATGTTTCATTACTCAAAACAAAACAAAACAACTCTGTACCCATTAGCAGTGTCTTTCTACTGATCTAACTGATCTACTTTCCATCCGTATGTTTTTTCCTATTTTATACAATTTATGTCACTGGAATCCTGCAAAATACAGTCTTTTGTGACTGACTTCTTTCACTTAGCATGTTTGCAAGGATCATCCATATTGTAGCACATGTCATTGCTGTAACCTTTACTGTCAAAAAATATACCATCAAATGAATTTACCACATTTTTTTAATTCTTTCATGTTGATGGACATTTGGGTTGTTTCTACTCTTTGGCATCTGAATAACGAATATGAATAATGAATATGAATAATGCTGTTAGGAGTATTCATACATTCATTTTATGTGGACAGATGTTCCCGCTTCTTATGGATGTAGATTTAAGAGTAGGATTACTGGTTCATATGGTATCTCTATGTTTAACAGTTAGAGGAACTACCAATCTGTGTGCCAAAGCACTTGCACAGTTGCTCATATTTATCAGCAATGAATGAGGGTTACAGGTCTTCCGCATGCTTGTCAACATTTGTTATTTTCTGTCATTTTTATCAATATCCATTCTAGTTGTGTTTCATGGTTTAATTGTATTTCTTGAATGACTAATTAATTACATTTCCCTAATAACTAATGATGTGGATCACCTTTCATATGCTTATTGGTTATTTGTATAGCTTATTCAGGAAAGTATCTATTCAAATCCTTTGCCCATTTTTAATTATTTGTCTTTTCATTGTTGAGCTGCAGTTCTCTATATACCTGGATGCTAGTTCCTTATCAGATATATGATTTGTGGGTATCTTCCATCACTTTCTTTAGAGTGTTCTTTGATATACAATGGTTTTAATTTGGAACAAGTCCAATATATCTGTTTTATTCTGCTGATCAGTTTTGGTGTCACAGCTGAGAATCCATTGCCAAATTTAGGTCAAGGAGAATGCACCTCATGTTTTTTTCTAAATTTTTAAAAAGTTTTAGCTTATATTTAATTTGTTAACCCATTGACTTAATTTATATATATGGTATGAGGTAAAATTCTAAATTTATTCTATTACATGTGGATATCCATTTGTTGAAGAGTTTGTATTTCCTCCACTGAATTGTCTCATAACTGTCACCAAATACCAATGTATCATAAATGTAAGAATTTATTAAAGAACACTATATTTCATTACATTGATCTATACCTAGGCCAGTACCACATTGTCTTGCTTACTAGTTATTTGTGGTAAGCTTTGAAGTTGGGAAGTGTAAGTCCTCCAACATTTTTTTTAAGATTGTTTTAGCTATACTTAACCCATTGTGTTTTTATACAATTTTTAAAAACACCATGCAAAATGCTTGTACTGAATTTCTACATACATTTTGAGAGTACTGACTTCTAAATAACATTACATCTTTGAATCCATGAATATGAAAGGTGACTCCATTTGTTTAGGTCTTTTTAAATTTTATTCAAGAAAGTTTATAGTTTTCAGCATACAAGTGTTTATTTAACTTGTTTGTTAAGTTTATTCCTAAATATTATTTTTGATGCTATTATAAATGGAATTGTTTTTCTAATTTCATTTTTAAATTTTCTCTTGCTAGGACATAGAAATACATTTGATGTTTAATATTGATCTTGTATCCTGCCACTTTGCTTATTCATTAGTTCTAATAATTTTATGCAACCCTTAGGCTTTTCCAAATACCATATTACATCATAAGTAAATAGAAAATACTTTGACATCTTATTAAATCTGAATGCCTTTTATTTCATCTTCTAGCTCAATCATTCTGATTAGAACCTCCTATATAATGTAGAATAGACATGGCAAGAGTGGACAGCCAAGTCTTGTTCCTGATATTAAAAGAAAGCCATTATAGTTTTACTCTCTTATGTAATTATCCAATTTAATCTTACCTATACAACAGTATTTGTAAAATTATTCTATCATCTAGACATCTTGGTGTGAAATAACATTTCTGTGCATTGCCTGCTGATTCACTAATGTTTGACGATTTGCTGTACGTTTTATAGGTTTAAAATGTGAGTTCACATTCAATAGGCTTTTATCTGTGACAGTTTTATGTGTTTTAGGCTAAAGTTTTTGCATTTCCAGATTGTTTTTCTCTTTGTGTCTACTAAGTTCCTAGAATGTCACCAACTTGCCATCAGTTTACACTTTATTTCTCTGAAGTTCACAAACTATGCAAATAATGTAAATTCAAACCTGCAAAACACTCGTGATAGAGAACCATGGTTATAAATTCTCAGAGGACACATTTTTCCCTAGAACCCATTCAGGAAAAGACAAATTGGCATAATGTTTTCTAGTAGGTGTGACTTCTAAAATCTATTCTCTACTAAGATTTAGCCCTTTTAATGTCCTAGCTGTAATTAAACGTTTTAATTCCAACATTCATTTTTATGAGGGACTAAAACTTTGTTAGACCTGCATTTGATTTAAAAAAAATCTAGCCCAGCTAGAAGGAGTTGTCCTTGGGGTTAAAATCAAAACCAGAAATTACTCAGATTAGGAATCTCCACACCCATTGTGTCTTCAAATAACTCGTTTATGTATTTATCATTCTCAATATTTTAAAGATCTTCTTTGAGCTCAGTGGTTCTGACACTCATCCTGTATTTCTAGGTGCATACAGTGAGAGTGTTTTCCTATTATTTAGCCCATTTCTGCCCAATAGAAACTCTGTGATAGAAGAAATTTCTTTCGGTACTCTCAGTGGGGTTAGCCAGTACTTGCATGGAACTTTGGAGCACCTGAAATACAGACAGTGTGAAGAAATAACTGATTTAAAATATTAAGTATAATGAATTTAAATGTAAACAGCAAAATGGCTGATGGTTACTATACTGGATAACTCAGAATCCAATTCATCCTATTGAAGGAATTGAGAGCTTTACATTCAAAAGTTTTGAACCAAAACAATTAAAAATAAGTTATTAAGATATAGAATATAATTAGATTCAGAATCCATAATTGATATTTTTGACTTTCAAAGAATTTAGTTGAACATTGTAGTATTTACATGCTTAACTACATCCTCACACTTAATCTCACTGAAAATAAAAAAAAATGTTTCTGTGTATTGGACAAATCTGAACCTACATAACTGGGTTATAATCCCAGGGACTGAGACTTCCACATTGTCCAAACAATAAAAGGAAGTAGGTCTTTTATATATAGGGGTCTATCTCTCTCTCTCTCTCTCTTCCCCTGCCCCATCTCTGTCCTCTTATTTCTGTATTACTGTTAATATAAAACCAGTTGGAGGCTGTTCCCACTGCCTTACTGCCCTAGTTTTAGAATACAGGCAATTATTTGCCTCCAATAATGGAGAAAATTCTTCCAGTTTTATGATCTCTTAATTCTTCTGGGCTGGCATGTTCTGGGATTTAGACACATCTTTTCACACCTCTGAGTGCAAGTTGAGTGAGTAAAAATCAGAGTGAGGCATTTTAGCTAAGAAATATTCAGCCCTACTAGGAGTTCTCCTTGGGTTGAAGTTCTGTTTGCTGCATTTAATATCATTATTTGGTGCCAAAGTTCAATTGTCATCATGAAAGTTCATTTATCATTCTTTGTTTTCTTCTGAAAAAATATTCCTTCTGAGGAAAAGTGGTTATGATAGGTGTGGATTCCTAATTTCTGTCATGTGTTTTATATATTTATCTCTATCTCTAAATCTATTTCTACCTATTTTTAATGCCAATACTCAATATTTGTCCTTTGATATAAATATTAATCTGTCCACCCTTGACTGTCTTCTGAACACAGTCCTTCCCCTACTTTTAGTTCATGTTTTTCCAGCAGAGCTGTTCAACCTGCTCCAGAAGAGGGCATAGTACATAGACCAGGAGCAAACTCAATCATATCAAAATTCAATTTTGAAATTTTAGTTAGAAACTCATTTTCTCTTAGTTTTCTGGTTGTAAATACTATGTAAGTTGAAATTTTTGAGGAACATAGACAAAAGAGAATAAAGCTGAGCCAAGAGAAAGAGAAATATTGAATTTTTGATGTTCCTGGATCCAGTCATTCCTAAATCCACTATAGTCACAGACTTTTCACTTATATAAAGTGACAAATTTCCTTTTACACTTTAAGAAAGTTAGGTTTTTGATAACTAGGGAAAAAATTGAAACTAACAGAACTGCAGATACTGTAAAGCCAAGAAATAAGCACCATAGTAGAAAATTTGTCCGATATTACTAGTCTTTCTTCAGAGTCACATTTCATTCTCAACAAACTTATTCATTTTGACTAGTTCCTCCCAAAGTTTCTGGGTTGTTTTCCTTTTTAAATTAATATTTGCCAAGTATGAAACTGAACTAGAGCATAAATATGAATCTCATAATTTCTTTTTTACTTCATTCTATAGAAAGATCAATTTTCTTATGTTATTTATGGAAAAGTCATTCTTTTAGTATGGAGAATAAACATAGAACAAAACATTTATTCTAGAGTATTTCAACAATCCTCTTGATATTCCTTCTTTCTTGTTGGTCTAATATACTCTTTAGGGTTTCCCTATGGATACATCTTACAAATTCTCATGACACAGAGACTCTTTAAAGTGCCTATTCACCAAGCCTATTCACTTTTAAGTGAAAGTGCCTATTCACTTTTAAGAAAATTACCGGAAGCATCATTTCATTTCATTTTACTACTCTCAAACTCTTTCCTTCTGCTTCTGTTTTTAGTATGAGCTGTTAGCAATTGAATAAAATAATTAATACTCTCAAAGTGACAACTCATTCCTTTAGTAGACACATGATGTTATCTGTATTAATAGGCCTTTACTGTACAACAAACCATTTCAAAATATTAAACCAAAAAATTATAATTTCTGATAATTCTTTAGATTTTCCGGTTTGGGCCAGCTTTGAGGACACTAGATGGTCTAGGATGGCCTCGCTCATGTTATGGAAGTTGCCAGGCTGGTTGCTCTAGGCTCACCTAGGATGGCTTGTCTCTGCTCTTCATGACCTCTCACCCTTCAGAAGGCTACTCTCAGCTTCTTTGGCCAGTAGTCTCAGGGTTTAATCGGTGCATAAGAAAGCAAATACCTATGTGCTAACATCCATTATCAAAACAAGTAACACGACCAAACCCAGATTTAAGACTTAGAGAAATAGATTCTATATCTTTTTTAAAAATTGTGCAAATGTATGGGCGCATGAAAAAAATGTTTATATGTATATAATGTGTAGTGATCAATGCAGCTTTTGATGGTGTCCATAATCTGAATATGCTACAGTTTTTAAATATAGTCATCCTACTCTATCAAACATTAAACCACCACCCCCTCTTTTTTTTTTTTTTTTTTTTTTTTAAGATGGAGTCTCGCTCTGTGACCCAGTCTGGAATGCAGTGGTAAAATCTTGGCTCATTGCAACCTCCACCTTCAAGGTTCAAGTGATCCTCCTGCCTCAGCATACTGAGTAGCTGGGATTACAGGCACCCACTACCATGTCCAGCCAATTTTTGTATTTCAGTAGATGGGGTTTCGCTATGTTGACCAGGCTGGTCTTGAACTCCTGACCTCACGTGATCTGCCTGCCTCTTCCTCCCAAAACACTGGGATTACAGGCGTAAGCCACCACGCCTGGCCTGAACTTATTCCTTCCATCTTACCATGTGTCTGATACCCTTTTACCTGTTTCTCTTTGCCCTCTCCCCATCCCAGTCTCTTATCTATTTTCACTAATTCCAAGTCTATAAATTTTTCAGCTCCCTCATATAAGTAGGAACATATGATACTAGCCTTTTTGTGCCTTGCTTATTTCACTTAAAATAATTACTTCCAGTTTCATCTACATTGCTACAAATGACATGATTTCATTTTTTTTTTTTTTATGGTGGAATAGTATTCTTTTATGTATACATACCACCTTTTCTTTATTCATCTGTTGATGGATACTTAGGTTGATTCCATATCTTTGCTATGGTGAATAGTGCTCCAATAAACATGCAAGTGCAAGTACCTCTTTGAAACACTGATTTATTTTCTTTTGGGTAGATACCCAGTAGGTCGTGTAGCAAAATCTCATTTAAATGGGATGTGATTGCAGGGATGGTAGAAACTTGTGACCTTTAAAAATTTTTAATCATATCATTTTAACATACCATAGCCTGACATGTAATAACTCATAATAACTTACTAACCTTTCTCTCTTTCTTTTTTTTTCTGAGCTTTTCATTTTGGGGCCCCTGATAGCAATAGAAAGTGTTATGGAAGGTAAAAGAAAAGTTTTTAATAGGCATAATGGAGAAAACATAATTTGGAAAATTGAAATGGTGAGCAATGAAATCCCAGTCTACCAAATTTCTATGATATATTTATATCAAATATACACATAAAAATTCACTACTTGCATTTTAGTAGAAAACAAGAGGAACTCTTTGCATTTGTATAAAGTCTTTTATAGTTTGCAGCATGTTTTCAACATCCATCATTTCATGTTAGAGAGAAAAATCTTATAAAAATATGGGAAAATCAATAGAAAAATCAATGACTGATTAGAAAAGCCTATGCATATACCATTATATGGCAATATTTTGATTCACTATAAGTCATTTAAAGATAAGAATATTTTGAAAATAATAAGCACATCAATCATTAAGAAATATATACCCATTATCCTGTTAGAAGGGAGGTACTTTCACATGTTATCAATAATTAATGCAAGGTTCAAATTAACCAGTTGATAACTAATTAACCCTGTGATAAGAAACAATGTAAGCTACATTTTTCACTATTATTTCTAACTGAGAATACGGTTATATCACATGGTTCTAATGGCTCTGTCTACATTTTAAAATCTGAATCACAGCATTACCAAAATAAAAGTTGAAAATTACATGTTATGTTCTTCAATATGTAATACTGTCCCAAATTATAAGGACTGAACTGTAAAATTTTTCTTAAGTTATAGGTTACATAAATAATTAGTAGTTTCACCATTGAGTCATAGGTTAAAACACAAAACTAACATGCATACAGAAATATGAGACATGCATACAGAAATACAGAGACACCTACCTATGCTGTGGTCTAGACAGTGGTACAACAGACTCCTCTCCAAAACCCTTTTAACTTCTAGGGAGAAAAATTAGGGAAGATCTACGTTTCTAGACACCAATGGGACTGTTGTAGCCTGAACTAAGTAGTCTACAATGCAGACAGTAAAATTTCCATGTTGTCTTGTTCTTGTCCAGGTTTTAAAAGTTATGAGGGCTGCAGATATGGACAGGACCCTCTTAATCACTTTCTTTTCTTTCAAAGTCTTCTTTTAGATTCCCCTTGCACTCACAATAACAGAAATAACATTCACTTTATCTTTTAAAAGCAGTCCTGCCAGTAGTGAGACTCTTCATCATACTTGCATCGGAATGCACCCATTTCTATCACTTCTTGTTATCTTGCTACTAACCTCTCTCTTGGCTTCATTTACAAGTTTGGTTCTCTTGTATTCTTCATTTTGTTCCTTCTACAAACCATCCTAACACCTGATATTTGATTGTGCCTTTATTCTTTCTTATGTTAACTGACAGTTTTCCAAGATTAATGGTTGCCACTTCAGCTATCAGAGCCCATCTAACTTGGTCTTACTTGGCATTTACAGCACCTGGTCTATGTGGAATTCTGCTTCTCCTGCTCACTGACTTTTCTCTAGTCACCCTTTTTGTATCCAACAAAGATTTCTATTTTTCCTTGATACATTGTTGAACAGTTTCAAACATATTTGGCCCCAAAATAATCCATCTTTGGAAAATATCCTAAAGGTTTGTTGTTGTTGTTGTTGTTGTTTTATTACAAGCTACAAAGCACAGAAACGAAAAGCAAAACCAAACAGAAAACCACACAGGCAAACACCTGTGTCTTCTCTCATGTAGTCTTTGAGGGAAGAACAAGAAAAAATGTGGAAAAATAAGGTACTAAACTTTATAGACTGCTTGGGCAAGGTACTATATTTAGCCCTTTGCTTACATTATTTTAGTTGATGCCACAATAGACCGATGAGTTAGATATAATTATTATTCCTATCTTATAGACAAGAAAACAGATTTTAAAAGGTTAAATATTTTTACCAGGATTATATAATTTGTGAGGCTATATCTCATCCCAGATTTTTCTAACTTCAAGACAACACTTCCTGCGCTGCACTACGTTTCACTATGCATTAGTTTCACCCAGTCATTTTACAGCTTCTTAGACAATACATTATAGGAAACAAAACAAAAAAAGGATTATATCAACAGAAATGTAGAAAAGGCAAGTAAGATTTTTAAAAAATAGATAGGCTTCAAAGGGTATTAGACCATCTAACAGAAATCATGAAGGCGAAATGCCAAAATATATTATATAACATCTTTTCCAAGTATGATTGACTTGAGTTTCTGAAAAGACCTACAGGATCTTATTATAATCGCAACCTATTATTTTAAAAAAACAATAACTTACTCAAATCACATGTTGTATAAATCAGAGAAATCTCAATAAAATAGGATTTTTGGCAAATTACAAATATACTACAAATATTATGGGTAGGCACTGTCACTAATTTTAATTTATCTAAAATGTATGGTGGATTAGTCCAGACCTTTAAAATCAAAGTCAACAATTTAAAGTTTTCTCAAAATAAGAGAGTTTATACTACAGACAAATGAAGATTAGTGATAGATATTCTCTCTCTCTCTCTGTTTCTCTCTCTCTCTTTACATATACACACACACACACACACACACACACACACACAAACATTCAAAAACTGAGACTTACTTAACTAGTATATTTGTCCCTGAGGAAAAAAGAAGACTTGAATTTACACCTATAATGGGGACATAGCTATCAAATATTAATTATGATCTCTGTTTTATTGTCAAATACAAACATTTGTTTAAAGTAAGTTATTCATTATTACAGCCTGATATTATTTCTCTCAGTAAGAGGGCTTGTGCTTATATTTTTAAAGTATGAACTGTTAGATATTAGATAATAATATTTTATGAATAAGGATTCAAAGAAGGTAATATTTTCATAAAAGTGAATTCTGACAGAGGTCTTACCTAAATTTACATGATTCTTATTTGCTATAAACTTATAAATTTGATTCAAATGAATAATTGTACAAATATATATTAGCAAAGGGTTGGTAGGTTGGTACTTGAAAGACTGACATGGAGTTGATAATGACTCAGTAGGCTTTATGTACACCACTACAGATCTGAGAAAGAAAATATACTGAAAAATTAATAAAGAAGTTCAAAGGCAAAGACAGAAGACATATCCATATTTCAATAAATTACCCTTTTTAAAGTTACCTTGCAATACATTCACTACCTTAATCAGAACCCAATTTAACATACATGGTGTTTGTAATAGAGGGAGACTGGGAGAAATCAGCTACCATGCCCGGTAAGTTTATATCGGTGTCCTTTGTATGACCTAACGAGAATTTGTCATTATCAGATATCATTTTAAATCAAGATATTTGGAAAGGACATATGTCTCCTTGGATGAAGCATATGTCCCAGCCTACAAGTTGAATATAAAATACATTTTGCAAGTGAGTATGAAATGTTTGTGACCTTTCTCTTGATGTCTTTAATGCATGTGAATGCAGTGAGATCCCAAGGTGAAAAAAGACCCTGCCTAATTTGAATAAGAACCTTTCTGCAGTGAAGGCAGAAATGTATTCTGTAATCCTGTTTAGAGTAGAAAATTCCATTCATCTCTGACTTTAATAGATTGTGGAACTCTCAGAGGGAAATCCACCCAACACACTATCATTTTAGGAAAGGTATGCATTAATTTAAGGAGGTGCAAAATGAATTACAGTGTTTTCAGAAGGAAAACAATAGAACTTGGTTTAACAACTGCCCTTGAATAACTAAAAATGCATGCACAACAAAATCCCTTTAATAATACCCATGAAAATAGCAATGTAAACTCTGATTTTCATCAAAGTCATGCAGATCAATTCTAGATTGGGCAAACTCTTGGTCCACTGGCAATTCAAGAAGAAAAATATTCTTAACTTGATGTTGAGTTGGAGAATTACAAATGTTATTGCAAAAGCATACATTCCTTATTTATTACAAATGTTGTCAAATTCAGATTCCCTTCTCAAACATATCAAAGTAAATGCCTAGATAACTCAAGCCAATGGATAATTCTACCAATAAATTATATTTGGCTGTGAAATGCATTCTATGTTTTTATCTATAGCATATATTTTTTAGTATACTTCACTTAGACAACTGCCTGTGGAATCCAGGTTCCACTGATAAATATAATAGAGCTTATTGGTGACAAAGTTAATTCAAATAGCTTTGGTTACAAATAATAAGACTTTCTTACACTAGATAAAGTACAGTATTATAAAAATTGAGTCAGGTATCTTGTGGGATTTTAATAAGGTCTACTGCATAAAGTCACCTCAGGGACACTAAGACTGGTTCCAAGAACCCTACAGAGTTCTCAGAATTTCCTTTCATTTTATTAACATGACTCACAAAACTCTGAGATTTTATTTATTCACATTTTTCTTTCACAATATTTTACTAAGTGCCTATCATACCACATATAGTGGCTAGAGATACAGTAGGTATGTATGTATGCATGTGTGTGTGTGCATATATGTAGTAATAAGTAGTATAAAGAAAATAGATATAAGTAAGGGGGATAGAAAGTGGTGCATTGGTGGTAAGGGTAGTAGTTGTGGGCTCTTATTTAACTTAAGGTATTCAGATATGGGCTATAGAAAAATGTGACATTTGAGCAGATAGTGCTGAAGGAAATAAGGGGATAAACTATGATGATATCTGGAGAAAGAGCATTCTTAGCAGAGGGAATAGCAAGAGTAGTTTCTTTGATGTGAGAACATGTTTGTTGTCTTCTTCTATACCTACTGACAACCAGATTTCTCACTTTCTGTGTGTTTTCTCTTCTACGTGATCTACTCATTTTAGTTGTTTTTCTCTCATTAGTTTTCCCTGTTCATAATGGGATATGACTTCTTCTTTACCCCAATCTTCTTTATCATTTCATCCTTTTACCTTCAACTTCCATTGCTTCCACTACGTGATCTTTTTTTGTCTATACTTCCTGATTCAAATTGTAGCAAGCAAATACATCTCATTAGCATAGCTTATTTTGCATTTTTTGATACTTGGCCAGGGTTCAGAGTGGATGGGAGAGTTTATGGTTGAGTCATTGTATTAGTCCATTTTCACACTGCGATAAAGAACTACCTGAGACTGGGTAATTTATAAAGAAAAGAGGTTTAATTGACTCACAGTTCTGCATGGCTGAGGAGGCCTCGGGAAACTTACAGTCATGGCAGAAAGCGAAGGGGAAGCAAGGCACATCTTACATGGCTGGAAAGAGAGAGTGAGGGGGAAAATGTCAAACACTTTTAAACTATCAAATCTCATGAGAATTAACTATCACAAGAACAGCAAGCGGGAACCACACCCATGATTCAATCACCTCTAACAGGTTCCTCCCTCAATATGTGGGGATTACAACTTGAGATGAGATTTGGGTGGGAAGCCAAATAATGTCAGTCATGTAATACCAAATATGACTGTCAAGGATATAATTCACCAGCAAGAAGTATGGGGGAGCATTTATCCTTAAAAGAGGTTAAGTATATAGCAGAATTCAGTCAGTAAAGTTGTCTTTTCCTTTACTTGCCTTATATTCAACACCAAACAAATCAGTGAATTGAAAGTTCAGGTTTTAAAATATGTAATTATTTCATGTTCCCTACATATCTACATGTTATTAAAAGACAGATGCATTTAGATTTTTGACAAGTTTCTTCACATGATGGAAATTCTAATGTAGTGGGTTGAAGAGTACTCCTCAAAAGATATGCCCACCCAGATCCTCAGAAAGTGACCTATTTTGGAACAAGCATCTTTGCAGATATAATTTAAAGATACTGATCATACTGTATTCAGAGTTGACCCTGAATGCAAAGACTGGTGGTGTTATAAGAGAAAGCAGGGAAAGAATTGAAACAGAGAGACACAGAGGGAAAATAAGAAGAAGACAGAAGTAGAGATTGAAATGATGCATTTATAAGTCAAGAAATGTCAAGGACTGCCAAGTATCACCTGAGCCACCAGAAGCTAGGAGAGAGGCATGGAACAGCTTCTACCTCAGAGCCTCAAGAAGGAATCAAACTTGACAACATCTTGATTTTGGACTTTTGGCCTTCTGAGCTATGACACAATAAATTTGTGTTGTACTAAACCTCCAGTTTTGTGGTAGTTTGTTAAAGCAGGCCTATGAAACTAATACATCTATCCATATCCTTGGATACCTGAATCAATGTAGATACACAAAACTAACATCTTCAGAAAATGATAGAAGAAATCTACACACAGCAAGAATGTTTCTAAACTTTCACTGCATACCTTAATTACTGCTTTCAAGTAACAATTCTTCATCTTTTTATTTGCTTGGTTGCTTTTTTTATTTTTTGTTAAGCATATGAGACTCTATGCTTTCATAGTTGTATATATAAGCACACATGCCTTATTTTAAAACTTTGTCTTTTTTCTAAATAAGGTAGCTGAGATAACTACATAAGATATAACTATACTATAAAATTAAAAGTGGAGTTCAATTATAAGAAAAAAGGCAAGGGATTAGGAAAAATGAAGACAAAAATGTAGCTTATGATGAATATAATAAGGATTTATATATTTTTATACCTGTAATTATGATCTAGCTACTGTAATGGTCATCTTGTCCACTTGCATAAATAAATTATTCATATCAGAAAATAATTTTTCTGTGGATACATGTAAAGACAATAGTACATGATAAAATGGGCTAAATTTCAATATAGTTTCAGTGAATACAGCGTTTCATATTTTTAAATAAAACCTCAAAAAAAGGAAAGCAGAGTAAAGACAGGGATATGTCAGAGAAATAGAAGGTGGTCTAAGAATTCAGTTCTCCAGTGATCTGAATTAATATAATTTGGTTTTGTATATCTAGATTAAGAAAAATGGACTACATGCCCTTCTAGCAAACATCCTTAAGTGACATTATCTCAACTAAGCTTTTCATAAATATTGGGTAACAGTGCATTCAAAGTTGTGTCCCTGAATTATAACTGTTGTTTCTGATTTTTAATCCAAGTTGGAACAAAGGCTATACATCCTAGTAAACAAGTGTGCTGTGGGTTAATACCTTTTTGTGAAAACAGAAGATTTTAATGAGGAGCCTTAATCAAACATAATGCCGTTCTACCTCTGCTCTGAGTTGTACCTGATGGAAACAGGGTTCTTTTCTGACAACTCATTTGGATCTGCTTTAAACACAAATGAGTATACAGTCAACATACTAAAATTGTATGCTATATTTAATGGTAGATATAAACTTTGATGAAAGAAAAGAGAGGCAAATACAATCAAATACGTACTTTGAACCAATTAAAATCTTAATAATATACTATTAAAATTGCATAGCTTTGAAGTATGATATTTTCAGCATAGTATAAGATATATATATATATATATATATATATATATATTTTTTTTTTTTTTTTTTTTTTTTTTTTTTTTTTTTTTGAGACAGGATCTCACTCTGTTGCTCAGGCTGTAGTAAAGAGGCGTAATCACCATAACCTGGACATGCTGGGTGCAGGCAATCCTCCTACCTCACTTTCCCGAATAGCTGGGACCAGAGTTGCACACCATCACACCTGACTAATTTTGTATTTTTGGTAGAGATAGGATTTTGCCATGTTTCCCGGGCTGCTCTCAAACTTCTGGGCTATAGCTATCCTCCTGCCTCAGCCTCCCAAAGTGCTGGTATTATAGGGGTGACCCACTGTGCCAGGCCTAAGATATATATCCTTTATTAAGAGAAAAACAATGTAATTGAGATATATTGTTTTATGAAATTATTACTTTAATAGTAATTTTAAAATGGATGGTGGTGATAAGTCTACCAAAATTAATAACATCAGTTTTAGAATAGTTTAGTGCTTTGTGACATTAGTTACCTTGTATGGTCAGCTGATTACTTAAATTATAAAAACATGCTATTCATATAAATAATATTTATTTTTCTGAACTTTAATGAGGAGAAAGTACACATCTACTTTAAAAACTGTAAAATCATGCTATACAGAAAAAATAGAATTTAAAGGAAGGATTCCTGTAGCAGTCATTGTGAATGGTTCACCTACATCTCTCTTGCATTCACTTCTACCCTCCAAAGGCCACTTCCTATAAATACCTGTAACACTCTGCTTCAGATTTTTTTCCCAAGATCATACTAAGCCTGTGAGCAAGGAAAGCCATAAATGCCACTGATTTCAATGCCTCCAGAAATGATCAATAAAATTATTGAGTAAGATATACAGATATCTTACTTACACTTTTTTGCACTTAAAAGAAAGTGCAAAAATAAGGCAAAGTAACAGTTATTGGCCCATTTACTGTTTTGAACAGTGTCCCCCCAAAATTCATGACCAGTTGGAACTCCAGACTGTGACTTTATTTGAAAATAAGGTCTTTGCAGATGTAATTAGTTGAGATGAGGTTGTATTGGATTAGATTGAACATTAAATCCAAAGACTGATGTCTTTATAAAGAGGCTATGTGAAGACATACAAGGAATAAAGTCATGTAACAACAGAGACAGAAATTGGAGAAACAAAGCTACAACCAATGAGCGTCCTAGAGTCACCAGAAGTTAGAAAGAGGCAAGGAAGAAATCTTCCCTAGAGCTTTTGGAGGGAGCATAGGTCTGCTGATATCTTAATTTCAGACTTCTAGCATCCACAATGAATGAGATAATAAATTTCTCTTTTTTTAAACAACCCAGTTCATGATATACTTTGTTACAGCAGCCCTAGGAAACCAAGACACTGGACTAATCCAGAGAAGTGTGACTGTAGCCTGCAGCTTTAGATGTAACCTAAAAAGTATCCTCACCTGTCAGCTCCATGAAATACCCCTACACTTAATCCCTTCAAAGTTGAATCTTAGCACCTTCATCTGCATGGAAGGAGGTATTAAGGACAAGGGCAGGCTCTTGCTCTTGAAAAAGATGTCCTGAGCTGCCCTGAGTAGCAGATCCCAGGTCTGCATACTTGAATACAAAAAAGGAGAGAAACTACATCCTCTTTAGACTTTGAATGCACATTGTTGTTATTTATAAGTGCATTCTTCTACTCAGTGTTTTGGAATTTAACTGATTAAATTAATAATTTCTCCAAAGAAAAGGGGAAGAAGAAAGTAAAAGACAGATATTTTCCGGGGAAGTCCTTTTCTCTCAGAGGACTACTGTGCCCTATTTTGTTCTCTTTAATGGAAACTAGAGTTTCCGATTCAAGACTTTGTTTAATCAGAGCATAACCAGACTGTACACCCCAAGGGGAAAAACTAGAGATACCAAAGCCCTACCAATTCTACTTTCATTTGGCCATGTTCACCATTTTCTATAGTTCATACTTCCCAATAAGGGACTATTGGAGGAGAGTCAGTATAATATCGTTCCCAAACTCTTTAAAAATGGGTTACAATATTGTATTCTTTACTTGCATTTCAGAGTTACACTAACAAAGAAATCCAACCTATGTAGTTTCTAGAACAAATTACACCGAACTGCTGTTAATGGGTTACAAACTCATTATAGGTTCTTGATTGATTTTGTGAAAAACAAATTGGCCCAGTCATTAAGGAGATAATTTTATTCAGATTACAGGAATAGAGAGAATGTTTGCTAAAGAAGAATGTGTCAAAGAAGTGGGAGAAAACCTGAGATTTTACAGATGCAAGTATACAAGACAGTCACGAGGACAGGGAGACAACTGGTCCCAAACAAAATATGCCCCATAGGAAAAAAAAAACAATATTCAAATTTTCAAATTTAAAATAATAGTAACTACGATCCCCTGTTAGTATCAAAACAATTTCCTTTCCTTTTGTTCTCAATAGGGAAAAATATAGCCAATTTAAAAGTCTTAAAACATAAAAATTAAAGACCAAATATTTTCCTCTCTAGACTAAATTCCTTCTTTTCTGGCCTAATTCAAGAGCAACTGACAATGTTGAACTTTATCTAAGCTGTGTGTTACTCAAAAGCAGCAAAGGTTGTTGTGAAATCTACCATCACTCTGTAATACTTTTTTTTAATTCCAAGTAATAGCCAACCAAAAAAGACTTATTTCATCTTGTATATCCCAAATAATCCCTTCACCCTTCTGAGTGGAGACTTGCTGTCCACTCTTTCAAGTGACCTCCTTATTTATTTGTCTCTAGAAAGCCCCACGTATTCTCCCTCTTCGTTGACATGTTCCCTATGAAGGTCATCCCTATTGCCACGACCTGAATAAAAGTATCTCCTTATTGAGGGCATTTTGTCCTTTACAAAATTAATTAAAAGTCTACACTGACTCTGGATTCCACTAACAGCAGCTGTAGCTTTAGTCATCTCCACAGTCTGCTGTGGCTGATTCAACACTTTCAAAGCTGGATTCACCATGAAGTTATTAATGGGTTCTTTCATGGGTTTCTCTTTCCTCTTTCTAAATTTCCAACTGGTCACTGGGGCACATAAGAATATCAGATAATCAATTTCATAGCCACAAAGTACAAGAAACAGAGGCAAGTCTACAAGCTATGAAACAGTTTATACCCTAAGTACCAAGTCCCTTAAGAAATTCACAAACAGTATGTTTTCTGAACATAATATGTGTCTCAGTCTTTACCCATATAGTTCTAAAGCAACTCAGAAAATGACTAGAAAAATTTATGGAGTCAATAAAGTTCTTTAAACTGTGTACTTTCCTTTTTTAAAAAAATAAAATTATTACCTCTAGGTAAAACTGATAAACAAATAAAATACTGATATTTAATGTATACTATTTGATGAGTTTGAACATACCCATGTGCCTGTGAAATCATTACCACAATCAAGGTAAGCATATCCATCACCTCCAAAAGTTTCCTCATGTCTCTTTAGAGTTTTTAGTGTGTGAGTGTGGTTTTGTGGTAAAAAAAAAAAAAAAAAAAAAGAAAAAAAGAAAAAAGCTTTAATATCCGGTATACCCTATTACCAAGTGTTTTAAGTGCACGAACAGTATTGTTGGTCTTAGGTATGTTGTGCATCAGATCTCTAGAACTTATTTATCTTTCACACTGAAACTTTATTCCCATTTCCCCCTTCACCCAGCCCCTGGCAACCAGCATTCTATTTTCTGCTTGTATGAATCTGACTATTTTAGATACTTCATGTAAGTGGAATCATGCAGTATTTGTCTTTTTATGACTGGCTTATTTCACTTAGCATGCTATACTCCAAATGCATCCATTTCCTTGCATATGGCAGGATTCTCTAATTTTCTAAGGTTGAGTAGTATTTTGCTGTATATGTATGTCATTTTTCTTTATCCATTTATCATCTGATGGGCATTTGTGTTTTCATGTCTTAGCTATTATGGATAATGTTGCAATGAACATGGGCATGCAGGTATCTCAAGATTCTAATTCTTTTGGATATATACTCAGAAGTAAGACTTGTGGATAAGACGGTAATTCTATTTTAAATTTTTGAGGGACTTCCAAAATGACTACACTAATTTATATTCTCAGAAACAGTGTAAAAATGTTCCAATTTCTCCACATTCTTGCCAATACTTGTGCTCTTTTGATAATAGCTGTCCTGACAGATGAGAAGTAATATTTCATTGTGGTTTTGATTTGCATTTCCCTGATCCTTAGTTATGTTGAACAACTTTTCAAATGCCTTTTGGTATTCTGCATGTCTGCTTTGGGAAAAAGTCGATATAAGGCCTTTGTCATTTTTTAATCTGATTATTTGGGGTTTTTCTTTTGCTACAAAGTTGTAGGAATTCCTTATATGTTAACCTCTTATTCAATATATGGTGTGTAAATATATTTTCTTCCATTTCAAGGCTGTCTTTGAATTATTGATTGCTTCTTTTGCTGTGCAAAAGTTTTTTAGTTTGATATAGTTCCACTTGTCTATTTTTGCTTTTGTTTCTGTGCTTTTGGTGTCATACACAAGATCAATGTCAAGACCAATATCAGGAAATTTTTCCCCTATGTTTTCTTATAGCAGTAGTATAGTTTGAGGTCTCACATTAAAGTTTATAATTCGTTTTTAGTTAATGTTGTGTGTGGTGTAAGATAAGGGCCCAATATTATTATTTTGCATGCGCTTTTAAAGTTTTAGGAGCTGAAATGTATCAACTGCTATCAAAGTCTTCAAAATCTTTCTTAGCAGGTTCAAGCCTCTAGTGACTCTTTCTTAGAATCTGCTCTCATTGCTATATTTAATGATCAGGAGGAGTTTGTCTTATAAGACTTTTATTACGGTTAATTCTTTTTTGAGGGAATAAAAGTTATAATTACCTTTGTATTTTTATTTGATCTTGAGAAGCCACTTCCACTTTTTATATGGAAAAACTACAACCTTAGTAAAGTTTTATTACGTACCCGTTGGTTTATTGGCTATGTGGTCATACTCATCAAATTTAACATTAAAAATGGATTTAGTCTGTTTTGTGCTTCTGTAGCAGAATAACTGAGACTGGGTAATTGATAAACAATAGATTTATTTGTTGCAGTTCGAGAAGCTGAGAAGTCCAAGGTCTTTGAACCTGCCTCAGGTGAGGGCATTCTTGCTAGGTCATCCCAAGGCGGAAGGGCAAGAGAGGGTAAGAGCAAGAGCAAGACAGAAGATTCAAACTCATTCTTTTATCAGGAACCCACTTCTGTGATAACTAGCCCACCTCCATGATAATGCCATTAGTCCCCTTTTAAAAGGTCCCTTTAACATACTCTCTTGCATTGGGTATTGAATTACTCACACATGAACTTTAGGGGACACAGTGAACCCAAAACAGGAATACAGTACCATATTTCTTTGGACATTTAAAGTTAAAGTTGATTTTAAGTTAACCAAACTGTGTGTATGAGAAGATAAAAAAGGTTGAGTCACTCCTCAAGTAATAAAAAGCAGATGAAATCAATCTAATTCATCTTATTTTCTTTGCCCTTTGACTTACTACATAAATAATGTATATAAAAAGTCCCTTGAGTAATTTGGTACTTGGCTAAAACAAGAGGGAAATGATACTTTCTAACACAAGTATTCCTAGGAAGAGTGTTGACAAGTACAAATACATTTTTAAAAAATGCAGTATATAGTACTGACTCCAAAGAACAATGAGTCAAATTTCCCCAAGGATTACTCCACATTACTAGCAAATATCAACTAGTTTAGTTCGTAAAGGAATGTATACAAGAGACTTATAAATAATAAAACTACCTCTAAAATACATTCTCTAGAAAAGACATCATACTATTTTTCCATTAATTGTGCCACCAAGCCTGACATTCAAGTTGAGAAATTTGCCAAAGTATATTATAAATTATAACTCAAGGTAAATTGAAGGTTTATTTCTCTTTACAGATTAATACATTTAAGAAGCAAATAATGAAGAGTAAAATAAGTATTCATGCTCATATTAATTTTCTCTGATATATTTTGAATTGAGCATCAGTCAATTCCAGCCAGAAAATGTATCTTTAGAACTTACTACTTCCTAGAAATTTGATTATTTAGCATTATCACTGACATATTAATTATGGGAACACACAGAGAAATATGGTGGATTCCTTGTTCCATTATGTCTTGTCCTCCTGATTATAGGGTTGTGAAATAAGTCATTCTTTTTATAAGTATTCTATTCAAATAACAACATTCTTGTGTCTTTTTGAAAATTATCTAATATGTTCTCAAAAATAAACTGCAATAAAGTTAAAAAAATCACTAAGAGATGGAACAGAGATACAGACTGTAAACAGTAGTTATTCCATAAATAATTTAATTTTTTTATTATGATTTAAGTTCTGGGGTACATGTGTAAAACGTGGTTACATAGATATACACATGCAATGGTGGTTTGCTGCATCCATCAACCCATCATCTACATTAGATATTTCTCCTAATGCTGTCCCTCCCCTAGCCTCCCACTGCCTGAAAGGCCCCGGAGTGTCATGTTCCCTTCCCTGTGTCCATGTGTTCTCATTGTTCAACTCCCACTTATGAGTGAGAATATGTCGTATTTGGTTTTCTGTTCTTGTGTTAGTTTGCTGAGAATGATGGTTTCCAGCTTCATCCATGTCCCTGCAAAGAACATGATCTCATTCCTTTTTATAGCTGCATAGTATTCCATGGTGTGTATGTGCCACATCTTCTTTATCCAGTCTATTATTGATGGACATTTGGGTTGGTTCCAAGTATTTGCTATTGTGAACAGTGCTGCAATAAACATACCTGTATGTGTGTCTTTATAGTAGACTGATTTATAATGATTTGGGTATATACTCAGTAACGAGATTGCTGGGTGAAATGGTATTTCTGGTTCTAGATCCTTGAGAAGTAGCCACACTGTCTTCCACAATGGTTGAACTAATTTATACTCCCACCAACAGTGTAAAAGCATTCCTATTTCTCCACATACTCTCCAGCATCTGTTGTTTCCTAACTTTTTAATGACCACCATTCTAACTAGCGTGAGATGGTATCTCATTGTGGTTTTGATTTGTGTTTCTGTAATGACCAGTGATGATGAGCTTTTTTTCATAAGTTTGTTGCCCACATAAATATCTTCTTATGAGAAGTATCGGTTCATATCCTTTGCCCACTTTTTGGTGGAGTTGTTTTTTTCTCTCATAAATTTGTTGAAGTTCTTTGTAGATTCTGGATATTAGCCCTTTGTCAGATGAATAGATTGCAAAAATTTTCTCCCATTTTGTAGGTTGCTTGTTCACTCTGACGATAGTTTCTTTTGTTGTGCAGAGACTCTTTAGTTTAATTAGCTCCCATTTGTCAATTTTGGCTTTTGTTGCCATTGCTTTCTGTGTTTTAGTCATGAAGACTTTGATCATGCCTGTGTCCTGAATGGTATTGACTAGGTTTCCTTCTAGGGCTTTTATGGTTTTAGGTCTTACATTTAAGTCTTTAATCCATCTTGAGTTAATTTTTGCATAAGGTATAAGGAAGGGGTCCAATTTCAGTTTTCTGCATATGGCTAGCCAGTTTTCCCAACACCAGTTATTAAATAGGGAATCCTTTCCCCATTTCTTGTTTTTGTCAGATTTGTCAAAGATCAGATGGTTGTAGATTTGTGGTGTTATTTCTGAGGCCTCTGTTCTGTTCCATTGGTCTATGTATCTGTTTTCGTACCAGTGTCACGCTGTTTTGGTTACTGTGGCCTTGTAGTATAGTTTGAAGTGAAGTGGCATGATGCCTCCAGCTTTGTTCTTTTTGCTTAGGATTGTCTTGGCTATATGGGTTCTTTTTTGTTTCCACATGAAATTGAAAGTTGTTACTTTTTAATTCTGTAAGGAAAGTCAATGGTAGCTTGTTGGGGATAGCATTGAATCTATAAATTACTTTGGGCAGTATGGTGATTTTCACGATATTGATTCCTCCTATCCATGAGCATGGAATGATTTTCCATTTGTTTGTGTCCTCTTTTATTTCCTTGAGCAGTGGTTTGTAGTTCTCCTTGAAGAGGTCCTTCACATCCCTTGTTAGTTGTATTCTTAAGTATTTTATTCTCCTTGTATCCATTGTGAATTGGAGTTAATTTAGGATTTGGCTCTCTATTATTGGTTTATAGGAATGCTTGTGATTTTTCCACTTTGGTTTTGTATCCTGAGACTTTGCTGAATTTGCTTACCAGCCTAAGGAGTTTTTGGACCGAGATGATGTGGTTTTCTAAATATACAATCATGTCATCTGTGAACAGAGACAATTTGACTTTCTCTATTTCTATTTGAGTATGATTTATTTCTTTCTCTTCCCTGATTGCCCTGGCCAGAACTTCCAATACTATGTTGAATGAGAATGGTGAGATGGTATCCTTGTCTTGTGGCAGTTTTCAAAGGGAATGCTTCCAATTTTTGCCCATTCAGTATGATATTGGCTGTGGGTTTATCATAAATAGCTCTTATCGTCTTGAGATACATTCCATCAATACCTAGTTTATTGAGTTTTTAGCATGAAGGGCTGCTGAATTTTGTCAGAGGCCTTTTCTGTATCTATTGAGATAATCATTTGGTTTTTGTCATTGGTTCTGTTTATGTGATGGATTACATGTATTGATTTGTGTATGTTGAACCAGCCTTGCATCCCAGGGATGAAGCCACCTTGATCATGATGGATAAACTTTTTGATGTACTGCTGGATTTGGTTTGCCAGTATTTTATTGAGGATTTTTGCATCGATGTTCATCAGGGATACTGGCCTGAAATTTTCTTTTTTTGTTTGTCTCTGCCAGGTTTTGGTGTCAGGATGATGCTGGCATCTTAAAATGAGTTAGGGAGAATTCTGTCTTTCTCTAATGTTTGGAATAGTTTCAGAAGGAATGGTATCAACTCATTTTTGTACTTCTGGTAGAATTTGGCTGTGAATTTGGTCCTGGGCTTTTTGGAATTGGTAGGCTATTAATTACTGCCTCAATTTCAGAATTTGCTATTGGTCTATTCAGGGATTCGACTGCTTCCTGGTTTAGACTTGGGAGGGTACATGTGTCCAGGAATGTATCCATTTCTTCTAGATATTTGAGTTTATTCACAGAGGTGTTTATAGCATTCTCTGATGGTAGTTTGATTTTCTGTGGGATCAGTGGTGATCTCCCCCTTATCATTTTTTATTGCATCTATTTGATTCGTCTCCATTCTTTATTAGTCGGGGTAGTGGTCCATCTGTTTTGTTGATCTTTTCAAAAAAACAGAACCTGAATTCATCGATTTTTTTGAAGGGTTTTTTTAGTCTCTATCTCCTTCCGTTCTGCTCTGATCTTAGGTATTGCTTGTCTTCTGCTAGCTTTTGAAATTGTTTGCTCTTTCTTCTCTAGTTCTTTTGTGATGTTAGGGTGTTGATTTTACATCTTTCCTGGTTTCTTTTGTGGGCATTTAGTGCTATAAATTTTTCTCTAAACACTGATCTAGCTATGTCCCAGAGATTCTTGTACGTTGCATCTTTGTCCTCATTGGTTTCAAAGAGCATCTTTATTTCTGCCTTCATTTCATTATTTACCCAGTAGTCATTCAGGAGCAGGTTGTTCAGTTTCCATGTAGTTGTGTGGTTTTGAGTGAGTTTCTTAATCCTGAGTTCTAATTTGATTGCACTGTGGTCTGAGAGAGTGTTTGCTATGATTTCTGTTCTTTTGCATTTGCTGTGGAGTGTTTTACTTCCAATTATGTGTTCAATTTTAGAAGGAGTGTGATGTGTTGCTGAGAAGAATGTATATTCTGTTGATTTGTGGGGAGAGTTCTGTAGATGTTTATTAGGTCTGTTTGGTACAGCGCTGAGTTCAAGTCCTGAATATCCTTGTTAATTTTCTGTCTCGTTGATCTAATATTGACAGTGGGGTGTTAAAGTCTCCCACTATTATTGTGTGGGAGTCTAAGTCTCTTTGTAGGTCTCTAAAAACTTGCTCTATGATTCTGGGTGCTCCTGTACTGGGTACATATATATTTAGGATAGTTAGCTCTTCTTGTTGCATCGATTCCTTTATCATTATGTAATGCCCTTTTTTGTCTCTTTCGGTCTTTGTTGGTTTAATGTCTGTTTTATGAGAGACTAGGATTGCAACCCCTGCTTTTTTTTGCCTTCCATTTGCTTGGTTAATATTCCTCCATCCCTTTATTTTGAGCCTATGTGTGTCTTTAACAAAGATTAAAATGAGTAATTATGCCTGTATTAATTTCCTCTGATATACTTTGTATTGAATATCAGTAAATCCAGCCAGAAAATGTATCTTTAGTACTTACTACTCCCTAGAAATTTGATTATTTAACATTATCACTGGCATATTAATTATGGGAACATACAGAGAAATATGGTGGTTTCCTTGTTCCAATATTATGTCATGTCCTCGTGATTATACATTTGTGAAATAAGTTATTCTTTTTACAAATATTCCATTCAAATATCAATATTCCTGTATCTTTGTGAAAGTTATCTAATGTGCTCTCAAGAATAAACTTCAATAAAGTGAAAAAAAAAACTCACTAAGAGATGGAACAAAGATACAGACTGTAAACATTAGGTATTCCATAAACAATTTAATTTTTTAAGATGACTCTGGGATCATAAGTAATTGCTTCCATTTTTTAAATTTCTTTTTTCTGATCTTTGTGCAAGACAAATTAGAGAACAAGCAAAAACACAAGTGGACAAAAGAATTCCCTTTCAAACATCAGAAATGAGAATATTGGAATCTTTGCTTTCTTATTGATTTTCTTTCAAGTACAGATTTAAGCAAGGATGGATATGGGAGCATAGATCAGGATTAGAAGTCTAGCAATGTCAAATAATATTACTGCACAATAGACAAGAGATTAAGGGTCAGTGTTTAGTGAATACAGGGAGAATCAAATAGAGCTCGGGGGAAAGCAAAGCATGCTTCTAAATAATCAGTCAAGTCTGGAAGGTGCATGTTACTAGTAGAAATGCAGTAGCACAACATGGGAGAATGCATTTCTTTTTCCAAGTGTGAATACACTCTTTATATTCTGGTGATATTTTTTATGTTCCCTGATGGTGGTAGAGAGATTGTTTAGGCCCACAGTTATTGAGTTTAGCAGAAAAAATAGCAGAACGACATAAGAAGTCAACATTGAAATCCTGGTGACATCATCCCCATCAACATCATTACCATCATCATTATTTTCATGGTTATCACATCATCATCACTGTCATCATTTACAAATTTTTACCATGGATATTGTGCTAAATACTTTGCATCCAATTCTTTCAATTGTTTACTTATGATAATTATTCAGTCATTCCATAGTATTATCTTGATTTGATAGCTAAGAAAAGTTCAATAACACCACAGTTTTTATATACCTAATAAATGGCAGAAGCAGGATGAGTTAAGGTTTGAATTTAAGAGCTCAGCTCTTAAACTTTACTGTCCTATCCTCTCTTACTTGATTTTTATACAAGTATAGTCAAGCAACATCTGTAGGCATACGGTAAAGCTGATTCATCCACCAGGTCAAAATATCAAGGTCTTGCTATACACAGGACCCATGAAAGAGAGGTTCACCCTGATGTCATATAATTGTAAAGGCCCATCAAATTGCACTGGGGTTTGGAAGCGATTGTCTACATTTTGCAAAGCCTCAAAGTATACCTTCATTCAAATTAACATAGCACAGACTAAAATGCCAAATTTGACTTTCAGTTGAAGTTTGATCAACTACATATAATAATACCATTTTGCTTATAGTGATCAGAAATAATAAAGGAAATTTCTAGGACTTTACTATCTCCTTATTTGTATATGTTTTGATTAATAAAATTTGGAAACAATCTTGCCTCAACCTTTTTATATTTTTTAGATGTTAAGTATCTATCCTCCAACCTAAGCTTATAAAATTTGAAATATTATTATTCAAATAATATCATTTCCAGGGAAATAATCAAAATACACCCTGTTTTTTACTGACTCATTTATTCCTTTATTCATTCAACACAAATATACTGTGTGTTATCTATGTGTCATGCACTGGTCTATTCTCTGACAGCAAAGCAGTGAATGCAACAAACTCTTTATGAAGCTTTTAAAAAATTAAATACAGTTATATACACTGTAATATGTCAGGTTTGTGTGTTACTGAAAAAATAAAGCAGGGAAAGTGATAGGGAAGGCAGAACTTATGATTTCATGGCATGGTCAGTGAAGAATTATTTGAAGAGGAGATATATGAACAGAGACCCAAAGAAAGTGCTGAGAAAGCCCTAAAGGTATCTGAATAAGACTATTTTAGGCAGACAGAAAGCAAATACAAAGCCACTGAAGCAAGAGTGTCCTTGAAATTCCAGAAGAAAATTAAGGACACCAGGTTGATTTGAACTCAGTAAAGGAGGGGACAAATAAAAGAGATGAAAGAAGAGAGATGGCAGACACATTTGCACCAGGCTTTATGTCATGAAAGAAACTCAGTGGATGATCTTGAGCAGCAAAAAATGACATGATTAGGCTTACATTTTAAAGAATCACTATATTCTGTGTTGAGCACCAATGTGGAAGTGGGAAGGCCACCACAAAGCTATTGTAGTAGTTCAATAAATATATTAACATAGGTGTATAAGCTTTGAAGATGATAACTGTCACAGTGGTAATAAGAGTATAGGTTTGTCATGTATTTTAAATATACAATCTACAGGACTTGCTGTTACTTGGGGAATGGTGCATGAAATAAGGACAAGTAAAGAATAATGCCAAGCTTTCTGACAAGTGCAACAGAAGGAATAGAGGTAATTTTTTCTGGGATACTAGAGACAGAGGAGGAACTAGTATTGAAAAGTTTGGAGAAGACAACAAAGCTACTATGCTGATTTTTTTTGACATGTCTCAAGGATAGTGACCTCCTCAGAAAGATGATGGTTTTGAAAAATGTTATCAAACCATAAAACAAGAGAAGAGCAGAAAAAAAAAATGATGATAATAATAATAGCATTTTTGGTTGACTACTTAAAAAGAACAAGTTATGCTAACTTATTTATATACATTGTATCATAATTAATTACATGTGCACAAGTCTTCACTTTTGATTCAGAGCTTGCATATATGTTATACTATTTGGCCTTCATCACAGTTTGCTGAAATAGACCCATATTGTTGTTATCCCTATTTTTCAAATGAGTAAACCAAGACTCAATGATATTTGTTCACTTTGTAAATATAGCAAAAAGTGCATCCTCTAATTTCTAAACCAAGCTTCTTTCACCATATCACATTGGCTCACATAGTTGGGCAGGTGAATCTCCTTGTACTTGGACATTCCTTATTTTTTTATACAATGGGGGTAGGTTCCCTGTATTCCCATAAACTTTCATTGTTTGGGCAACCGAAGACTTTTCACTATGGGCTAGTGAGGTTGTTAGCTGTTGAAAGTTAAGGGGCTAAACTTCTACATTTCAAATATTCCTCCAAGTAGCCTATGTTATAGTGGTATCATAAAGATGTAGAGGAAGCACTTAAAGAAAAGATTAAAGGAGGAAGAAAAGAGGAAAAATAAAATTATGGGGAATATTATAATAATGTATAATTAATTACCACATAAAGTAATAAGAGGATGATGCACTGATCTATTTTTATCCTTCAAATTTCATATCTGTACATGAATCAATAAAATTAAATTCACATTTTTGGTAGATCTTTTACATCCTCAGTTATGCTGAGCGTAGTACTCTCATTTGTTTTCATCGAAACAAAATGTTTAATTAGTTTTCATCTTTTGTTCTGGCATAAGATACTCATTTGAGGACAGGCTATGGTATATGAAACTGTTGCTTCTTTTCAAGTCAATATAAAAATGACCTCATAGTGATGGTCATTTGAGGTCAACAATGAGTACCAAACAGGAGTAAATCAAACTCTGCCTAGCAGATTAAAAAAAAGTCATGGAACAGGGAAACGTGCAACTGTTTTCAGAGAAACGTTAAAGAGCCGTTAATATGCTTAATTGCAAATATAAGGAAAAGAAATCTGGTTATCAAAGCAGAAAGATTACTTTCTAAAGGATGTTGGAGATTTCAGTAAATCAAAGGCAAGCTGGAAGACTAAGCTCAGCATTCAGGCAGGAACCAACACAGTCTAGGAAGCTATGAACATAATTATGAGTGGAGTTTGGTCGTGAGAAAGACATTTCAGGTCCTGCCACCATGAGACATTATTGCCTAATGGAGTTATAGCTCCAACACCAATTCTACCATTCCCAGTGGTCACTGGACTCTGGATACTAAGATTAAAGTATATTCTAAAGGCCCAACAAGTTTCATCCAATTGACCAGGCCTTAAGTATCTGCTTTCATTTAACCAAGGCAACCTTAATATTTCCCTCAAGTTGACTAAATTTCAGACATGTTTCTTCCTGACGGCTTCTGAAGTTCTTTTTCTTAGAATATTTACTTTAGAAAACTTGTGATTGTAAATTATTTGTTCACCCCTTTGAGATATTCTCCTAGCCACTCGTCAGTTTTACAATGCAGAAATTTTTTTTTTTTTTTTTTTTCAGTGACCAGGGAACTGTTCTTTTGAAACATAATCATCAAAAAAGATTGTACCAGCCTCTGTGGGAAGGTAGGATTTTAAGTTTGATAGAGTAAGTGACAATTAGTAACCACAGATTGTGTAATTTCATTTGTGACTTGGTTCACCTCTCTCCAAACATTCTCTAGTAGTTTCCCACAAGTTCACCCTAGCGCTTAACAATTTTTTCCATTTTTCATTTCAAGGAAGTTGAGGTAAATCTTTCTCTCCTATTGCGATAGGCCTGAATAAAGTCTTTCTTTCCTGTCTAACTTGTCAACTGCAATTTTTCTTTGACACACTCCAATTTCTATGGGTCTCAAAGCACAAATATTTGAACCTTTTACAATTTTCCTAAGTGGAGTCAGACTCGTCTCGCACCAAGACTCAGGCTGAAAAAAAAAAAAAAAAAAAAGAAAAATTCCCAAACACAGGGAGAAAGTTTTCAGGCTGAATGGCTGAAAGCAGACTAATGTCCACTATTTACCTGCAATATAATGTCTAAGAGACTATTATTCTTTCTTGTTCATGCTGAAGACCAATACTCTCATAATAATGGTACTTTCCTGTTGCAATGAATTTCACTGACGATCCTTAGGCTAGGTTACTGGACAGTAAGCAGCTTCAAAACTATCATGCCTAGCTTCATATGATCTGTATGGTTGGAAATGGTGACTCTCGTCATGATGACAGCTAGTATATGCTGAATAGCTCGCCAGTTCATTTAAAAAATGAACACTTTTTGCCAGTTTATTTAAAAAATGAACTGTTTTAAAGGTTAGAAACTTTTTAAATGTTATTTATTGGAGCTCAAAAAATAACCATGAAAGAAAAGATCCATCACTTTACAAGTTGCAAATTGAATCTAGGTCTACACACACAGCCAGCAATCTACAGAAATAGTTTAAAAATCTAAACTCAAAATAGAATATACATCAAAATAAACATTTTAACTTTGGTACTTCCAACTCCAAAACTTTTACTCTTGTGCAATAATAACAACCCTATGAAAAATATTAATACTAAAACAGTGAACTATAATAATTACAATGTGTTCATTTCTTAGGAAAGGGGTCTTGTGGCCATGCTTTTGTGTTCAAAAGAAAGTAGCACAAATGTACTCCTGTATGAGGACTTAATTAGACTTAATACAGTTTAATATATAGAAGTTATATAATAAATGCTCTGGATGACAAATATATTGAAATCTACCTTTTCTCCAAAATATAAGTATAGTTTTCCCTTAGCCCTACAACGTGACTCCATTTCTCTCTTGCCTTTTATTTGTATTTTCTTTTTAAAACTAAACTTTTCATAATAGTTGCATATACTCCATGTATCTTCCATTCCTCCAATCTACTTTTGAACTCACTCCAGCTGTTAGGATTTGTTTTCACCACTTCAACCAAAATTGCTCTTTAAACTGATGGCTCTTAGCCCTCATTTATTTGGTCTTTTGGCAACATTTGGTAAACCTTTATTTTCATTCATGTTTGTGACAACTTTTCTCTTTGTTCTTGTTTAACCTCATTGGTTCCTCCTTGGGTTTCTTTGCTGGTTACTCTTCACCTTTATTATAAATTAATTTTATTGTCTCAGGGTTTAGTCTTTTGATATCTTTTAACCTCTGTTTACATTAAATTGACTCCATAGGAATTCTCATCTCACCCATGTCTTTAAATATTTTCTAAATACTGATAATCCTTAAATGTTTATTTATAGCTCAGATTTCTCTTCTGAACTCTAAATTTGCGTATCCTCTTCCTTATTCAACATATCCACTTCAAAAGGGAGTTACGGTTGGATATAATTTATTATAGACACTATTTTCAAAAAGATGTAAACTTGTACACCATATTGGCTTCAAAATTTATGAATGAATTATCTCTTGCCTGCTCTACCAATAATCATGGCTACTCACAATTAGGGTCGGTCTTCAGTCTGTCCTGTTGCACTGTGCTAAACAGAGTTATGTTCACTGGCTGAGAAGCATCAAGTTAAAACAGGATGCTTTCAGAGTGATCCACTTGTTATGAACCTGCAAGTGACTAATGTATAACTTTCTTCATTGTTTTCTAAAGGACATCTGAGCAGTATTTTATAGGGTTAAAATAATGACCTGTGAAACACACTAGCAGTATATAATTGTAGTCGATATTTTTCACTACAAAAATTAACATCAGTTTAAGGAGTTGATGTTAAGACAATTTGTAACTAGACTTAAAGTAAATTTGATTTATCTACTTCACCTAGTTTTCCTTCAGATTGCACAGGCCAGGAAGCATTTTAAGCACTCCTAATACCATGGTTGTCTTCCATATCTGGTCCATTAAGGAATATCAATAGTCAATTCACATGTAGGTTTAACTAGAGTTTTATCTTTATTGAAAATCACATATGAGAAGACCTGAATTAGTATCCTGTTTTAACAATTTTAGTGCACCCTCTTTTCACTCTTGTAATAATTTTTAAAATGTCATTAATATTTGGAACTCTAATTTTGCTTTTGAAAGTCACAAATAAGCAGAAATGCGGATTATTATATGTATAAATATTAAAATACCGGAATACCCAAACATAAGTATTTTATGTTAATTCTTCAGTTTTGGCATAAGTTAGTGGAGTTTACTATATATCAAAACACTATGGAAAATAATTATATAACATTTACTTTATGAGTTAAAGGATTCTTACTCAATGGGGCATTTGGCTCTCAGCTCTCAAAATCTGGCATGTTCATATCCCCAGATTCTGTTTTCCCATAGCTGATACCCTGGACTTAGAGCGATGGACTAAGCATTCCCCAAGAATGTAGAACCCATTTGTTGTTAGTCTGGAGGGTTACAAGAATGGTCAACATCTATAGATGTTGATTCCCAAACTCCTATGTAATGAGTTGAAATGAGGAATGCTGAGGACTGCTTAGTCCAAAGCTCAGAGTCCAGGGTCTCAGCTCTGGGAAATATATATATATAGAATTATATAGAATTATAGAATTATATATTATCATATATATTTGATTATAAAATTATATGCAATTTATATGTGTGTGTGTGTGTGTGTGTGTGTGTGTGTGTGTGTGTGTGTGTATATATATATATGATTTTTCTTCCATGCTTCTGTGACTAAGTCTAAGTCTGCACATATCACTTCATTTCTGGTAACTAAATTTCTACTTTTTCCCTTATGCTTGAGTTCAGTCTTAATAACCTGTTTGCTAGTTTGGGCTTTCTCTTATAAGAGCTCTTTAATGTTCTTTCTGGTCCCTCTCTTCTTACCAAGAAATTAAGCCCTAATTCCTTATACAGGCAAAAACCTACTTATCTGTGGTCAATTTCCCATATTCCAACTGCCTTTTTGCCTTCCTGACCTAGTCTTGATCAATTAATCTGATTAAAAATAGTGGCTTTATTTTTACAATGACTGTGTCAGGGGTTTTTGTGACTGAGCTGGGATGATCCTGTGCTCCAAGAATCTTTATGAAAGTGATTCAATATTGGATCAGAATTCTTTAAAGAGGTTAAGTGCACTCACCTTGTACAATAATAAGCGATTATCAGAAAGCTTCATAGAATAATGAATAGGCCAGGAATATAGCATAGGAATTCAAACCTAGCTGTCATATTAGAATTTGTCTTCGTATTTCATTGCTCTTGAGAGAGATGCTTTTAAATGAGATTTTTCTTAATTTAAAATTAAAATTTATTTGACATGCTTCCTTATTAAACAGTGTTAAGCCACTATATAGCTGAATATTTTTAAATACCTTCATAGGGATTCCCAGCTAAGATTTTTAGACAACCATCCTACAATCCATAACATTTTTTTTTTCTTTTTTTGAGGTGGAGTAGATGGAGTCTCACTCTGTTGCCCAGCCTGGTGTGCAATGGCATTCTCTCGGCTCACCTCAACCTCCACCTCCTGGGTTCAAGCGATTCTCCTGCCTCAGCCTCCCAAGTAGCTGCTATTAAGGCATGCACCACCATGCCTGGCTAATTTTGTATTTTTAGTAGAGACGGGGTTTCTCCACGTTGGTCAGGCTGGTCTCGAACTCCCACCCTCAGGTGATCAGCCCACCTCGGCCTTCCAAATTGCTGGGATTACAGGCATGAGCCGCTGTGCCCGGACAATCCATAACATTTTTACACACACACACACACACACACACAAATCACAATCATTTTAATACATTTTTGTTAGGTCCACAGCAGAAAGAGTTAACTGAATTTCAGTAGAAGCCGTATATCTTAGTAATGTATCTTAAGAATTCGTGGTAAAAAGTCACTGCTAAAACCAAACTTTGGAGAAGTGTATGGCAATAAGTGTCACATTCTCAAAAATTAATAGGAATTGAGTACTTCCTCTTTTGAACATTTTTCTCATAACTTTTACCTAAAAATGAAAAAGATAGGAACTATTTTTATGAGAGGCTCTTTGTCATCAAGGCTGCCTTCACAGCATGCTTCTATTACCTAAGAGATGTCAACTAGCTGTAATTGGTACTCACCAACCAGCCGATTTTAAAATAATCATATATCTGATTTCTTGCCCACAATCTCTCTCTCCTTTGGTCATTCTTCATTTTCAAATTTTCCCATAATTTACCAAGTCATTCTATCCACTCTCATCTTTCACTCCTCCCTTTCCCTCATTTCCACACCTTTAATCAGGTTTTTCCCCAAGATATCATTAAATAGATTGCATAGAGAATTTAACTCTGAAGAAAGAGTAAAATCATCTCCAAATAGTTCCAGAAATTCATCAACATCTAACTTTCCAAGGTGCCAAGAAGTTTCCAGAGATATCTAACCACACCCAATGGATATCACTCATGAGAAACAATCTAAGGGTCAAGTAAGAAAATTTGAATCAATGGGTTGTTGTTACAGAGTTAAACATATGGAAGAGGGAGCAACATTCTGGAGATGAATTGAATTATAGAGTCTGAAGAAACAAGTAGGGCAGGCACGTTGGAGAGCAAGTATGTGGGAAGCCAGTAAGCTTATACTGGAGTCAAAATCAAACACAAAGAAGAGATGGAAAGAGCCATACATGCAAAGCTGAGTTTTGGTCATCTCTTATCTCTACGTGTCACCTTGTACGTTTCTTTTATACCTGGAGTAAAGTCATTAGTAAAAACTCAAAACATAATTTGCTAAAATCTAAAGCCATAATAACTTTGTGATCAAATAACTCACTTCCTAATCCAAATTAATAACAATATTTCTTATCCATCATTTTGCCTGTCATCCTGTATCCTCCACCTTATACTCTTCTAAATATTCCTAGTTCTATTTTGAGTAGTTAAAATAGTATGAAGAGATAAAACTATATATTAGCTGTGTCTGTGTTAGGCAGGAGTAGAGGAAAATAAACAGTTATTAAACCTTCACAGTCATTACCTTAGAGGATAATGACTATTATTAGTGAATTTGACCTCAGTATATCTTTCTCTGGCACACTGTTGTTGCCTTCCAAATGTTAACATGAGATTTTTATCTTACCTGACACAAACTAAGAGGTTTTGGTCGTCTTGATCTCCCCCATTTAAGCCTGATATTAGTCTAGTAATTGAACTCAGGAGTTCTCTTATTTTGCATATTAGTCTTGATTTTTTCTCAAACTATGATTAATCCTATGATAGTTCTTCAATATTGAATTATATATTGAATTAGATGCCTAGTGACAACACTGAGCATAAACAGTGACCTGAGACCAAGGTAATAGTTGTACCTATCTTAATAGAAAAAACTGTTTTACTTCTGACCAATATGCCAGAGCTAATACAGAAAGTCCAGGTCATGGACGTTACTTTGATATGGATATAGATTAGATAAAATGACATAGGTTTTCTATATTTTAATTTCATAATATATAGCCAATTATTTTATCATCCATGTGAAGTGAAACAGAGAATATTATCACTCAGATTTTATTTTTCATATGTGAGATTTATATTGAGTAAATATTGGAAAAGGCAGTCCATGACTTAAGGGAAAAACTGTATTTTGCTCAAAAATTGTATTCTCTCATTAAACAAAATTTTCATGGAAAGAGAGCTATGATGGTACGAATTGGCCAGTTAACTTACATTCAGAATTTCAGGTTTTGAATCTCTGCTATGTCCCTTCATCTCCCTGAACTTGAATTTGCCTAAAATAAAAATAAAATAAAAAAGCTACTTCAAAGAGTTCATGTCAGGGTAAAATGAGGTAATACTTCCAAAACTTAAGCAAAGATTAGGTTCACATAAATATTTTGACTGTAGACAGAATGGTTTAGGTAGTGATGCTAATATTCCATTTATTTTACCCCATTTATTTCATTTATTTACACACAGGCATTATATATATCCAAGTAGAATACAGGCTTTACCTATATCGTGAGTAAATATACTACACTCTCATTTTTTTCAAGTTTAAAAATATAATTACATCTCAGTCTTTATCAAAGTGTATTTTTTATTAGAGAGTGGCATTTACTTACATTAAGATATTTCATTTTCCCACAATATTCTATGCACTGCTAGAAGTATGAGAATCTCTGGTAAACTGCATCAACTTATTTGGGATATTTTGAAACTGAAGCTAATGGACACATGCTGTTTTAGTGTCATTGCCTCGATAAAATTTATTGCTAAATATTTCTGTACTGCTTCTTTATTTGATCAAATTATCAAGATTTTTCCTTTTAGCCACCTGGAAGCATTTCTCATTGTAGGATTTTTCTATCAATATCCATTGAAAGTGCCACATCTGTCTAGCTTTAAAATTTGCTATTCCACAGGGGTGTCAAAAGCAATCTGAGGGCCGGCTAGCAATGAAGTCCACTGTGTGTAGTTATGAGTTCTTCATTTTCCATCCTGCCAAGTCTCTATTTAGTTGTTTTTGCATTCTCTTATTGTTCTCCTGATATTTCCAGCTTTGTTTCAGTTTATTCCTCCATGAATCACTTTAAAAGAGTTAGACATCAAATTAAATGTTTTATATTTTGTTGCATATAGAGTTTATCCCATTCTTTTAGTTATCTTTTCATATTTTAATGTTTATTGATATATATATTCCCAGAACTAGTTCAGCAATTTAAAACATTTTTAGATTTTTAAAAATTTTATTACCTTTGTATTGAAGCATTCTTATACACCAGTAACAGACAAGCAGAGAGCCAAATCAGGAATGAACTTCCATTCACAATTGCTTCAAAGAGAATAAAATACCTAGGAATCCAACTTACAAGGGATGTAAAGGACCTCTTCAAGGAAAACTACAAACCACTGCTCAGTGAAATCAAAGAGGACACAAACAAATGGAAGAACATACCATGCTCATGGATAGGAAGAATCAATATCGTGAAAATGGCCATACTGCCCAAGGTTATTTATAGATTCAATGCCATCCCCATCAAGCTACCAATGACTTTCTTCACAGAATTGGAAAAAACTGCTTTAAAGTTCATATGGAACCAAAAAAGAGCCCGCATTGCCAAGACAATCCTAAGTCAAAAGGACAAAGCTGGAGGCGTCATGCTACCTGACTTCAAACTATACTACAAGGCTACAGTAACCAAAACAGCATGGTTCTGGTACCAAAACAGAGATATAGACCAATGGAACAGAACAGAGTCCTCAGAAATAATACCACACATCTACAGCCATCTGATCTTTGACAAACCTGAGAGAAACAAGAAATGGGGAAAGGATTCCCTATTTAATAAATGGTGCTGGGAAAATTGGCTAGCCATAAGTTGAAAGCTGAAACTGGATCCTTTCCTTACTCCTTATACAAAGATTAATTCAAGATGGATTAGAGACTTAAATGTTAGACCTATTACCATAAAAACCCTAGAAGAAAATCTAGGTAGTACCATTCAGGACAGAGGCATGGGCAAGGACTTCATGTCTAAAACACCAAAAGCAATGGCAGCAAAAGCCAAAATTGACAAATGGGATCTAATTAAACTAAAGAGCTTCTGCACAGCAAAAGAAACTACCATCAGAGTGAACAGGCCACCTACAGAATGGGAGAACATTTTTGCAATCTACTCATCTGACAAAGGGCTAATTTCCAGAATCTACAAAGAACTCAAACAAATTTACAAGAAAAAAACAACCCCATCCAAAAGTGGGGAAAGGATATGAACAGACATTTCTCAAAAGAAGACATTCATACAGCCAACAGACACATGA
>NC_045447.1:55433526-55433881 GCF_002776525.5 Piliocolobus tephrosceles
CAGCCATCCCACTACTGGGTATATACCCAAAGGATTATAAATTATGCTACTACAAAGACACATGCACACGTATGTTTATTGCGGCACTATTCACAATAGCAAAGACTTGGAATCAACCCAAATGTCCATCAGTGACAGACTGGATTAAGAAAATGTGGCACATATACACCATGGAATACTATGCAGCCATAAAAAAGGATGAGTTTGCGTCCTTTGTAGAGACATGGATGCAGCTGGAAACCATCATTCTTAGCAAATTATCACAAGAAGAGAAAACCAAACACCGCATGTTCTCACTCATAGGTGGGAACTGAACAATGAGCTCACTTGGACTCGGGAAGGGGAACATCACACA